>NW_007728778.1:107876-112521 GCF_000696425.1 Galeopterus variegatus | reverse complement strand
ACACACACACACACACACACACACACAAGCACACATGACACAAGAGGTGCAAAGCAGAGCCCTTATTAAATTTTTGGAGACAAATCAGAGCACAGAGGTCTTTGATCTTTGCATGCCATACATATAACCAACTGGTATTTAATGCAGTTCAGGAAAATAAAGCAAATTGTAGTAAAGCATTTTTAATTAGTGGTTTAACTATGTGATTAATGATGCCTTTTTAAAGAAAATGCCTGTACCAGTAAATGAAAAAACACATTCTTTCTAAAAGCTTTTTTCTTCCATTTAATGACTTCTTCTAATAGGCAGATAAATTGAACAAGAACATATGAAACCCATTAGCTTGAACATTTTCACAGGGAACAGAATTGAATGTTGCGTTTAAGGTTGTTGATCAACTAATCTGAAAGTAATGAAACAACATCATACAAAGACTTCTGTTAAAATGGCATGCCTTTTAAACAACTACATAATGGAACTGAATGTTATTTGCATAACAAAATAACCTATACTAAAATAAAAATCACATTACAAAAGAGATTAAATTAGTCCATGAAACAACAATCCTGGTTGTATTAATATGCTTCATTTATTTATTTGAGGGCAATTTCAGCCCTATTTGACATGTCCAGAAAATAAAATTTATTCGAGGAAAGGAGGTCAAATCGGTCTTGAAAAATCTGATTAATTCATAAAATCACTGGCACTCTACAGAATTCAAAGGCAAGTACTTCTTAACATGAAGTAAAAAAAAGTGACTTTGTCAGTTGCATATAGTAACCAAAGGTTTAGCAGCTGGCAGAACTTCGTGTGACTCCCAGCTTAGCAATTTCACAGATGAATGTCCTTAGATGTAGCATGAACTTCAGTGAGCCTCAGTTGACTAAATCGGTAAATTGGAGATAATAATAGTACCCATCTCAAAGGGTTATGGTGAAATGTGAGATGACGCATGTAAAGCATTTAGTTGTACATACTATTTTTATTAGCCATCAATACTATTAAACTGTATTCAAATAAAATGTTAATATTTCCACCAATTAATTGTGCTTACTGCTATGGAATAGGGCCAGAAAAGCAAGGATGGTACACCTGCCTCTTTGAAAACTTGTTTAATTTTCCCTGTGCTGTTTGTACAAATAAATTTCCAAAATAACATATAAATATGGTGATTGTCATCAGAGTTTTCCTAAAGTTGTCATATACCATGAGTAGATATTGAATTGGGCGAGGGCTAGTTTAATATGCCTTAAATTTGCTTTGGTGTGGGGGATGGTATTTGCTTATATAGGGTGGAGGAGTATTTATTTATTGAATATGTCTTAATATGCTGTCTAATAGCAAACTTTTCATTGTAACTAGTTATTTTCAGTCTCAATAGTGTGGAAAGCTCTCATCTCCTTTCTCTCCACCTACTGAAATACTACTTATCCTTCAAAGCATAAATGCTTTTTATTGTTTGTTTTCCAAAAAGATTTACATCAATGCCAAAGTCAAATTAGATTACTCTTTCCTCTCTGGTATGACGGCAAATTCACTTGTATCTCTGTTTGGCTCTTTTTTCATTCTGCCTCCTATTATAATTGTCTCCTTCTATAGATCCATATACTGTGACCTGAAATGCTTCAGAGTATATTTCAAACTCTTTAGAAGGTTTACAAGGACAGACATGATCTGGCTCTAAATTTCTTCTCTCATTTTTCCCAGTCCATTCTCTACCTGCAGTTTCACTACAGCAGCCAGTGATCTATTAAAAAATAAGTCAAGGGAAGATGGAGGCAGCTTCATGATTTTCAAATGTCCCCAATTCTCCTACAAAAACAAACAGAGCAAAGGAGAGGGTGGAAAACCCACAAATGGACTATGTTGGGAAAATAGAATAGTTTGGTCAGGCCCCCTCACCTCGAGTCCGGTTGGGTATGGTGCAGTACACTCTTTGTAAAAAAATTGTGTGTGGGGGTGGAATTAGTGCACATGCACTCCAATGTATCTTTTTAGATTTGTTTCTATTGTATGTTAGAGAGTTGTATGGAGCAGCAGCCCTGAACTACTGGCTGGCAGAGAGCTCATGTCTAAAAAGAGAGCATGTTTACTTTGCTGGCAGCTTCTCAGTTTTTCTTTGGACTTTGCCAGTAGCAGTTGAGTTTCTGAGGTTCTCTTTGGACTGCCTAGCTCCTAGATGTGTGGGTGCAGAAATAAAGACTACTCTTTCTTCAACCAAGGCTCCAAGGACTTTTCTTCTGGTTACCTAGCTCATAGACCTGAGTGTGAAGGGTTTGTGAGCCAGTCTGGACAACGGGCTTGAGGGGTCTGTGAGTGCCAGGACCCAGCCGTAGCTCAACAATTGGCATTGTTGTTGCAGCATTATGGGCAGGTACAAGAGCCCAACAGACTGCTTCTAGGGAAAAACAAAACAAAACAAAACATGAATGGACAGGGTATCTGCCAAGGCTTCCAACATATAGGTGGATGGGGTCAAACCACTAAGAGCAAAATAATCTGCTAGTTATCAGCAACTATGTGGAAATAAGTAGATGGAAGGCAAATACACTTCTAACAGTTCAGACCCACGGGGAAAAAAATCACAAAAATGTAGATAGGTAGTAATCCTTCAATTTAGAGGTCTCCACCTAGTGTGGAAATTTCAACAGGCTAATCTGAAAATTGCAGCCAAATCTACAACAAGACTTCANTCTCTGGTATGACGGCAAATTCACTTGTATCTCTGTTTGGCTCTTTTTTCATTCTGCCTCCCATTATAATTGTCTCCTTCTATAGATCCATATACTGTGACCTGAAATGCTTCAGAGTATATTTCAAACTCCTTAGAAGGTTTACAAGGACAGACATGATCTGGCTCTAAATTTCTTCTCTCATTTCTCCCAGTCCATTCTCTACCTGCAGTTTCACTACAGCAGCCAGTGATCTATTAAAAAATAAGTCAAGGGAAGATGGAGGCAGCTTCATGATTTTCAAATGTCCCCAATTCTCCTACAAAAATAAACAGAACAAAGGAGAGGGTGGAAAACCCACAAATGGACTATGTTGGGAAAATAGAATAGTTTGGTCAGGCCCCCTCACCTCGAGTCCAGTTGGGTATGGTGCAGTACACTCTTTGTAAAAAAATTGTGTATGTGGGTGGAATTAGTGCACATGCACTCCAATGTATCTGTTTAGATTTGTTTCTATTGTGTGTTAGAGAGTTGTGTGGAGCAGCAGCCCTGAACTACTGGCTGGCAGAGAGCTCATGTCTAAAAAGAGAGCATGTTTACTTTGCTGGCAGCTTCTCAGTTTTTCTTTGGACTTTGCCAGTAGCAGTTGAGTTTCCGAGTTTCTCTTTGGACTGCCTAGCTCCTAGATGTGTGTGCAGAAATAAAGACTACTCTTTCTTCAACCAAGGCTCCAAGGACCTTTCTTCTGGTTACCTAGCTCATAGATCTGAGTGTGAAGGGTTTGTGAGCCAGTCTGGACAACAGGCTTGAGGGGTCTGTGAGTGCCAGGACCCAGCCATAGCTCAACAATTGGCATTGTTGTTGCAGCATTACGGGCAGGTACAAGAGCCCAACAGACTGCTTCTAGGGAAAAACAAAACAAAACAAAACATATGAATGGACAGGTTATCTGCCAAGGCTTCCAACATATAGGTGGATGGGGTCAAACCACTAAGAGCAAAATAATCTGCAAGTTATCAGCAACTATGTGGAAATAAGTAGATGGAAGGCAAATACACTTCTAACAGTTCAGACCCACGGGGGAAAAAAATCACAAAAAGGTAGATAGGTAGTAATCCTTCAATTTAGAGGTCTCCACTTAGTGTGGAAATTTCAACAGGCTAATCTGAAAATTGCAGCCAAATCTACAACAAGACTTCACATAAGTCCAAGTGCAAGGAAAACTCACAAAGTTTGAAGCAGTCTGGATTCTATAAACTAACCAATCTAAGTAGGATATGCTTAGCAAAAATACCCATATGAAAAAGCAAGAAAAAGGACAACATAAATCAAAAGAAAGGAGAAGAGAGAGATTAATTAGTAGTAATTTAATAAGTTTGAAAATGAAACAAAAACAGGAAATAGATAAAAATATCTAAAATCTGGTTCTTTGAAAAAGCAAAATAAAACACAAAAACCACTGGCCAACCCAAGCAAGTAAAAAAAGAAGAAAATGCAAGTGCACAAAATCAGAAATTACAAGAAAAACATAAAATCAAGGAAATGTATAAAAAGATATTACTTTTTATTAGAGCATGGAAATGAATTAAAAAGTAAAATAAGTTGTGTGATTCTCTAGAAAACATATTTTCTAATGTTTATAGTACACATGGCATACCTGTATATACACCACCATGTCCATTACACAAGCATGCATGCACACACATGCATGATGGTGCAATGTTGAGGGCAGAAATCTGGATATTCTTTTGTAATATTTTCTGTAATACATTCTTCATCAGGTAAAAAAAAAAAACAATAATTTCCAGAGCTGTATAGGAAATTTTTCATCCTACAAAAGGGAGAAAATGTTTTCTATTGGAACCTTAAGCAGAAAGGGACCCATCTGCTTTAAGCTCCTCTTCTCATGAACACATAATAAAAACAATGTTCTTCTCTTGCAGAGAAAATGCAGCCACACAAGAGGACTGTTC
>NW_007728778.1:107142-107616 GCF_000696425.1 Galeopterus variegatus | reverse complement strand
TCCCACAGCCATCTCTCTGCCAATGACTGAGCACGGCAGGGACACCAGGCAGACCTGTTCCTGAGAGAAATACTGTCTTTGATGCCCAGTGGCCTTACCAGACCATTCTCATACTGCACAGAGGCATAGGAACCTTCCATCCAACCTTCCTTCCCTCTCTCCTTCACTCGAGGTTAGCCTTGCATGGTAGCCTGACTGCTCTCTCAGATTTATCCTGCTTTCTTGTTATTTTCTCTTAAATGAACCTTCCCTCTAATAAAATTGTTATACATTTAATCCCATCTTGGTATTTGTTTCTCAGAAGACCTGGACTAGTACAATGTTCAAGACAAAAAAATTGTTGAATTTTAACAAAAATATTTTGAAACAAATATTAATTACTATATGATTTCTGCTTTATAAAAAAATAAAATTATAAAGATAATATTGAGTTATAACAACAGATTATAAATCATCTGCCCACAATCTAAATAA
>NW_007728778.1:104455-105626 GCF_000696425.1 Galeopterus variegatus | reverse complement strand
CCGCAGTCTCAGGAGATCAGGGTGATGTCACCTGATCCAAAAGCCGAGCCCTCTAATCACATGGTTTGTCTTTCTGTTCTGGCTTAATCCTTTCTGAGTCATCTCATTAACATAAATTATCAGACAGGGTACCAGAAGTTCACCATGAATAACAAAGATATTCCAGTCACTACAGAAATTTCAATGGTTTACAGGCTATTTCCCAGGAACTCAGGAACATGTATTAACATCAATCCACATAGCAGCCAGCAACTGGGGACAAAGACCAAACCTGTTTTTGGACTGAGAACAAATTCTTTATTACACATTTCTCAACCTATAAAATTAGGTTTAGTAGCAGTATCTGTTAATTGGGTTTTGTGAGGATAGATTTCCATGTAAATTATCTGTATTGCTCATAGTAAACTCTTGAAAATGTTCTTTTATTTTTCTTCTTATAATAATATAAAAATGTTTTCTTTTCCTGCCAGTCCTATTTTATTTACTCCTTTGACAAATGCATATAACAGCTTTCATAGTTCGATTCCCAGAATCAAGTTTTGGTAGTGTACATATTTGTAGATGGGTCTGTCTAGGAGTTATTTGAAGACTTGGAAATATTCAGTTCTAGTTGTTTTTCCCAAAGACAAATTAAGTATGAAAATAATATGAGATAGAAATTTGTGATGCTGAGTTAATCTGTTCTGTGCAGATCTCTATCCAAAATAAACACTTAGAAAAACATGGGATAATATTTCAAAAAATAATTGTTAGGTTCAAATGTAAATAAAATTTTTCTACTCTAAATTTTCCAACTATGGAGGAAAAATTGTTTTGTTTTTCATTTGTTTGTTTTTCTATATTGTATTAAAACATTCTGAGATTAATAAGTAATATGTCCAGCTATTATTAATGACAAAATACATTCAGACCATGAGTCTGAGAGAATAACTATTTATCAAATGTGTCAACTTATCATACATGCAATACCTGTTCTATGAGAAAAAAAATGAAGAGTGGAAGAAATTTATGAAGGCTGTTAATGTCGCAGATGAAACCAGTCCAACAAGTTCATGTTAACAACTGGACCAAACTGCTCTGTGGAACCAATTTGCATCCTATCAGCGTTGCGTGTTTAATAGTCTATTCATAATTTTAATTTGTTCTCTATCTTTTCTCCACAATCTCTGAT
>NW_007728778.1:102090-103692 GCF_000696425.1 Galeopterus variegatus | reverse complement strand
AATACAAAAAACCCACTCATTTTAGATGCAATCATGTATCAACATCAGTTCCTATAGTAGCCAAAGTCTGACTCAGAAATTATCTGAACACATTGTTGGAGCTCAGAACAAGATACCTCTAAGTATGGTATTTTGGCATGCTGAGTACTTTGACCTAAGAAGATTGGAAGGACTAAGAAGCAGGGTCTCTCTGACCTTCTCCTATCCTCCTGTTTTCTGCTGGTCTTTCTTCCCCCTGAAGCAATTCATAGAAACCATAATTACTCTTCCCTAAGGCAGGTCATAGAAACTAAAACCCCTCTTCCTCAAAGCAAGCCATAAAGCCTAGAAGGTTCGCTTCTCGCTCTTCCTTGAAGATCCTCATTCTGGAGGGCTCCTGGTACATCCCCAGGAGGAAGGAATGCTGTACAGTGAGGTCAGGAAGAATCTGAACAAGAGGCCTTACTGGGTATCTTAGCCCATTCTGCACTGCTATAACAGAATACCACAGACTGGGCAATTTACAATGAAAAGAAATTTATTTCTTACAATACTGGAAGCTGTGAAATTCAAGGTCACCACATGAAGGAGAGGGTCTTCTTGTGTCATCCCATGGAAAAAGGCAAAAGGGCAAGAGAGAGATAAAAAGGAGCCAAAGTCATTCTTTTATAAAGAATCTACTCCCACAATAACTAACCCACTCCCATGATAATGGCACCAGTCCATTCATGAAGGCAGAGCTTTCATGACCTAATCACCTCCTAAAGGCCCCACCTCTCAACACTGTTGTATTAGGGATTAAATTTCCAACACATGAACTTTGAGAGACGTATTCAAATCATAAGCCCTGGGTTTCCCCCTCAGCCTATTATCTAACTCGATCATACCCTTTTGTCCAGTTATATTTCTCCATAGCTATCCATTCTTCATCAAATCTGGGCGTAAAAAGACAGTTTTCCCTTGGTCTTTGGGTCTTTATTTCTGAAGGCTCCAGGGTCACATAAAATTTTAATTAAATTTCTTATGCTTTTCTCTTGTTAGCATGTCATTTGTTATAGGAGTGTGAGCCGTGACCCTTAATGATGGGTGAGGAAAGGTATCTCACATTCCACCCCACAACATGAATTTGCAAAGTTCTCTTCTTTGTGTTTTCATATATGTATATTTATTTCACTGACAGTTTTCTATCTTGGGGTGAGTCCAACTTTTTTCCTTGGGTTAGAAAGTTTATACTATGGAACTTAAAAGAAGTCTATTTTGCTTTTTAGTATTTCAAAGGCTTGCTTTACAATCTTATTTCAATAGGTACCATGTGTGTGGAGAGTGACAAAGTTTATACATGGAAGTGTTAAAGAATAAATAATTAAATGATACATGTTAAAGCAAGGTGAGAAAAACTTTATTCAGGACCACAGAGAATTTATAGCCAAGGAGCAGTAGTATGGGGGCCAATGGATAGAAACTTACTAAGAGGAAACATCATTAGTAAGGAGGATTCTGGGCCGGCCCGGTGGCGCACTGCTACAGTGCGTCGCTTGGGAGCGCAGCAGCACTCCCGCCGAATACAGACCGGCCGCTCACTGGCTGAGCGAGGTGCGGGTGCAACACTGAGGGTTGCGATCC
>NW_007728778.1:100003-101612 GCF_000696425.1 Galeopterus variegatus | reverse complement strand
AACACTGAGGGTTGCGATCCATTGCCGGTCACGAAAAAAAAGACAAAAAGGAAAAAAAAAAGGAGGATTCTGGCTAAACAGACCTAACAGAATTTTTGCTGAGGATAGGCCATGATGATTAGACATCACCTGGGGGATAGTGAAGGATGAAGAACCTGATCAGATATAGAAAATGATCAGATTTCAAGAATGGGAGCTCTGGTTAGACTGACTCAGCAGGATTCTTTTGCTAAAACTGGATTTTACAAGGTAGTGCAGATGGGCCTAAGAGAAGGTTCAGGAGCCTGACGGAAATTTAGCCAAGCAGAGAATCTTTGTCAGTAGTGAAAATCCAATGATTAGGTTTCTTAGTCAACTTGTGTTCTATAACAAAATGCCACACACCGGGTGCCTTCAACGACAGATATGTGAGGACATAGCCAGAGGTGGTTGTCTACAAGCACGGGAGAGAAACCTCATCAGAAACTAACTTCTCCAGCACCTTGATCACGGACTGCCAACCTCTGTCAGAAATTACTTTAATCCAAGCATTTCTATGCAGTACAAATAAAGTTAAAAAAATAAAATTTAAATTAGTATGAAAAAGTAGAGAAGCTTAATTTAGGAAAATCTTCACTTTTCCCAAAAAAGGAGGGAATGTAAAAGGAAAGAAACAGAATTTGCTGATAGTGGAAGGTGAAAATAAAACTGGTCAAAGTGATAAGTGATACAATTTGTATTTAGAGACTTTTTCCGTCAACTTCACTGCTCTCCATTCTACATATTTCTGTATCATCTTAAAGCGGTGGTGGGCACTAAGACAAGAATACATAATGGCAATTTTGTTTTATAAAAAATTGATGCTTTCTTTCTCAAATTTTTCCCTGTTTCTTAGTTTCTCATACATTAATATATGATACAAGATAAAGTTTATCCAAATGTTTTGGAATAACAAACCATCTTCTATGAGCACTATTTTACCTCTCTCTATACTTGTGTGTTTACCGATTCCTTAGAAAGAATAGGCTACAGATATGCAGGGATGATAATCCCCTCAGCTCTCAGGGCATCTGGATGGGGATGAGGTGCCTTTGAAATGCCAGGCCCTGCCTCAGGCTGGTGATGGCCTGGCTACTTGATCATAGAAACATTATTGTATTGTTTTTTTAATTGTGAAAAAGCTAATAGAATGATGCTTTAGTCACAATAGCACATAATAAAGAATTCATTTTCAACCTCATATCCACAGGGCCCTCCAGATTTGTTTTACTTATTTATTTATTTTTAATTCAATTTTATTCATATTTATTTTTGTGGGGGACAGTGTGTTGTTTCAATACATGTATATCCTGCACAATGATTCACTTAGGGTAGATAACATAGTTTTGTCCCCATTAGTTCACCCCTAATCTTCCCCCATCACCCCACCCCTCCCAGCCTCTGGTAACCATTATTCTACTCTCTACTTTAAAACACACACACACACACACACACACACACACACACACACACAGTGATTAAGATCCTTATTGCAAAAAGAACTCTTAAAAAGGATTTAGAGGGCCAGCCCTGTGGCTCACTCAGGAGAGTGCGGCGCTGGGAGCTCCCAGGCCGTGGGTTCGGATCCTAT
>NW_007728778.1:92349-99489 GCF_000696425.1 Galeopterus variegatus | reverse complement strand
ATTCTACTCTCTACTTTAAAACACACACACACACACACACACACACACACACACACACACAGTGATTAAGATCCTTATTGCAAAAAGAACTCTTAAAAAGGATTTAGAGGGCCAGCCCTGTGGCTCACTCAGGAGAGTGCGGCGCTGGGAGCTCCCAGGCCGTGGGTTCGGATCCTATATAGGGATGGCCGGTGCGCTCACTGGCTGAGCATGGTGCAGGCGACACCAAGCCAAGGGTTACGATCCCCTTACCGGTCACAAAAAAAAAAAAAAGGATTTAGAAAAATCTAAGCAGAAATTTGGTGAAGGACATGAGCAGATAAGTCACACCCCAAAGAAACACATGTAGTTAGTAAGTACATTCTAGGATCACCCCTGCGGGCAGGGGTGGGGCTGGCCTAGTCCCTGTCTCAGGATCCCAGGTGCCGGCTGGTTCCATTTCTGGCCTGGACGTGAGGCGGTGGAAGCAGGGCTGAGGCCCACAGTCCCAGTATCTCAGGACCCCCGAGAGGGTGTCGGTCTGACTTTGATGCTGGCTGGCATCAGGGCCTCATTATCGTATCTTATGTGAGCCATGACATGAAGAGAATGTTGAAAGCACCAATCTGCAGTACAGACTGACGAGCGGAATTGCAGGGAAGTAAAGTGCACTCATCATCTATTGCTATGTAACAAATTACCCCAAACTTTAGCAGCTTAAATATTTATGGTCTCATAGTTTCTGTGAGTCAGGAATCTAGGAGCAGCTTATTTGGGTGGTTCTGGTTCAGAGTCTCTCGTGAGGTTGCAGTCAAGCTGTCAGCCAGGGCTGCAATCATCTCAAAGATAGAAGATCTGCCTCCAAGCTCATTAGTGTCTCTTTGAGAGGAAAGCTTACCTTTTTCACCATGCAGGCCTGATCACAGGGCTGCTTTCATGACATGGCAGCTAACTTCCTTCAAAGCATCAAGTGATCTGAGAGAGAGAGATAGAAAGAGAGAGACAAGCCCAAAGCATAAGAATGTAAGCCACCATCTGTTCTAATGTAATGGGGGATAAAAGGACATACAACTACTCCTGCTTTATGCTGTTAGCCACAACCCTGGTACCATGAACAAGGTTACTTCACAAGCGTGGGAATGTCAGGAAGCCAGTGTCTGGGAGCCATCGTGGAGGCTGGCTACCACATAAGATATGTACATTTTTAGCTGTATTAGATATTGCTAAATTACTCTGCAAAGTGGTTATAACATTCTGCACAATTTTTTTGGCAAAGAATAAGTGTTTTCATTTTCTCAAAAACTCAACAGCACTAAGTATTATCGAACTTTTGAAAAATGTTACCAAACTAATTATATTAATTTGCATCTGTTTGATTATGAGGAGGTTGAGTGTTTTTTTTATTAACTAACCATTTGGGTTTTCTCTTCTGTGAGTTGTTTTTTGCTACCCTTTAATATTTCTATTGAGTTGTGTGTGTGTGAGTGTGTGTGTGTGTGTGGGTGTGTATTTCTTCTTGATTTTTCAGAGTACTTTATATAGTATGGGGATATGGCAAATATCTCAGAAATTTATAACAATTTCCTTTACCTTTGTTTATGATGTCATTTGGTAAATAAAATTTACAATTAATACAAATTTATTTTTTGATTTCTTAAAGTTCTGTTCTAGTTTTTGTGGGGAGCGTGAGTGCGTGCATGTGTGTATTTTCTTCCAAGTTTTTGGTTTTTTTAAGTTTTGCTTTTCCCATTTAGATTTTTAAGCTATCTATAATCAACTGTCAGGGACATGTTGTGAGATTTGGATAAAATTTTGTTTTTATTGATTATTTTTATACTATATATGTATGTACATATATCCTATCATCTTTTACTGAATATATCTTTTTACATACACTGATTTATCATTTCTTTTCTCTCTGTCTTATTTCCCACATATTCATCTGTCTCTGAGATCTCCTATTTCACTTAACACAATAATAAGAATATCTAAATCCAGTGCCCCTTCTCTGGGTTTGAATATTGCCCCCAGCAATATTTATTAACTGTTTGAGTTTAGGTAAATTCTCTTTCTGTGCCCCAGTTACTTTATAAAATTGGCCAATTAGAACCTACCTCATGAAGTTGTAAAACTGAAATATTTCACTGTGTATAAAACACATAGAACATTGCATGACACATAAGAAGGACTCAAAACATAGGATGCTATTGTATTAATATTATCATTAAAATCCTTATTGTCTATTCCTTCACCAGAGTCACATTCATTTAGTTACTAAAACTGTCTAATGAAATTTAAAATGTTGTAGGGAAAGAAGTCCTACCACCATATTTTCCTTCTTCAAATATTTTACTGTGTATAGGTAAGATATGCAACATGATATTATAAGAAAGATGTATGTTGTAAAATTGTTACTATACTGAAACAAATTAACATATCCATCACCTCTGAAATCCTGGCTCAAAAATTAGTTACAAAATTTTCATTCTCTTTGATATCTGGAATTGTTTACATAATTGGGGGATTACCTGTTATTTGATGTCCCAACCCACGGGATATTCAATGCAGACCCTGGAGGGGGGAGTGGGAATTGGATGGGACAAGAGATGCGAGAAATGGAGACAAGACAGTATTCTGATCAAGTCTCATTTATTAGCCAGAAGGTCACAGTTTATATAGACAGCAGGAGGGAATCAGCAGATAAGGAAGTGAGCAGCAGATGGTTTACTGAGAAAACCGCAGGGCGGGTTGTTCCAGTAAATGGAAAATTCCCCGTTATCTATGGCAAGTTGCAAAGTTACCTACACCCATAGTGCACAGGAGGGGGAGGGACGGAAGATAACAGCAAACAAGGCTCTGAGGCCTCGAGGCAATAGCTGGGCGGGCTCTTTGGCTCCAGGTGGGCTCTTTGGCTCCGGACAGGCAGGCAGCCGGGTTCTGTGGCTCTGGACAATTTGACATCTGGCAAACCTGCCTTTAAAGCGTTTTAGACCTGATCTTACTTCAGCAGCTAATTTCCTCAATTTTTATAGGTTTGTTCAGTGTCTTTCCCTCTTTTATGAGTAAATTTTGATAATTTATAAGTTCTCAGCAAATTGTCTTTTTTGTTGGATTTTAAATTTTGTGCCTTAATATTAACAATTTAGCATTGAATTCTGTTTTATCTTTGCTGTTTCTATATTTTTGTCTCCCTTCTTCATCCAAAATATTGTCTGCTTATGTACTTTGCACTCTTTCTTTTTTTCTTTATCAAACTTACTAGAGTTACTGTCAATTTTATTAGACTTAAACACATTACCTTTGATCTTCCCTAAACTTTCTTGTTTTCAATCTCAATTTCTGCTTCTGTTTACCATTTACTTTCTTCTATTCATCATTTTTTACAAACTTTTTTGTTTTCTATTAATTTTATTTAATGCAATGAATTTTACAGTTTTGGTATTTATTGTTTTCAACTATCATTCAGCTTCAAATGTTTCATAATTCTAATATTCTTACCTCTTTGACCCACTAATATTTTGTTTTGTTATGTTTTTGGTTATTCATTTTTCATCTTATTTTACTGCAAAAAGAGGAAGCTCTTACATGTTAGAGAGTTGTTAGTTATGTTTGGAGACATCCTTACGTTTAACGAATGTCAAAATGTATCAAGAACAGAAGACAAATTATCTGATCGGATGCAGAATTCCATACATATCCATTACATCAAGATTGCTAATTATGTTGTTTAAATATTTTATTTTTTAAATTGTTTTGTCTGCTTGATTTGCTTTTAAGAGAGGTGTATAAAAATCTCCTGCCATGATTATAGATTTGTCAATTTTTCTTTGTATTTCTGCCAATTTATGTTTTATATATGTTAAGACTAACAGACCTTAGAATTTGTAATTTCTATACTACATTTCAGAGTCTAAAGTTAATTGATATTCTAATCAAGTCTACGATGGTACAAGGAGCTCAGAAAATTTAATTCTGATTTTTACATTATGATTATCATGTTTTTATCTTTATCTTCATTTCTACTCAACCAGATGTTGTTTTATGTACTCAATGTTTGTTTAAATATTCCCTCACATTTTCTTCTTTGCTTGCTCATCATTGCTTCTTGCATGTCAGCCCTCTCAAGTGGGATTACTTTCCGGGTAGGGAGAGGCTGGAATATACTCTTTATTTAAGGTCTATTTGCAGTGAATATCCTAGTTTTTGTTTGTTTGAAAATGCCGTTAGTTTGCTCACATGTCTAAAACATAGATTTGTTGATTTTACAGTTCCATACTGATGGTTATTTTCTCTCTGAATTTTGATGTATTCTACTGTTTTCTTGTTTCTGTTGAGAAATTAGCTGACAGTCCAATTGCTATTCAGTTGAGTGTAATCAGTCAGTTCCCTATGGTTGCTTTTAAGAACTCTGTGTCTTTGGTGATCTGCAGTTTCACTATTATGTGTCTGGATGCATATGACTATTAGGTTAGGTTAGATCAGGAGTTCTCAACCTTGATACTACTGATATTTTGGGCTGGAAAATTCTGTCCTGAGAGCTTTCTTGTACCTTGTACGATGTTTAGCAGAATTCCTGAACTTCTAGATGCCAGTAGTGCCAACCAAAATTTTCTCCAGACACCAACAAATATTTTCTGAGAGGCAAAATCACTCCCCATCAAGAACTGCCTGCTAGCTTAACTTCATTAACAAAAAACCCTCAAATTATTTCAGTGAGTATAGCAACAAATGTTTATATCTAACCTATGCTTCATGTCCATTGTGGGCTACCTATCACATCTGGGATCCAGACTGATAGATGAGTCATTATTTAGGGCATTTTCACTAATCATAGCAGAAGAGAACTAAAGCAAGACAAAACATGCTCGTTCTTAGGGCTTCTTCTTAGAAGAGATACATGCCACATTTGCTTCCATTTCATCAATTAAAGCAAATTTTCTTACAAACTCATCCCTAACCATCAGGTGGAGTAATACTTTCCCCCATAGGAAGGAGCAGCAAGTGTTTGGGAATAATAATACACTCTCGCACAATGTGGATATGCTTTTACTTATTTGATGTCTTGAATCTGCTGATTGTAATCTTTTGTCACCTTGACTATTGCTGTGGGTTAAATGAGTCCCCCAAAGTTTCACGTATTTGAAATTTAACCTCCATTGTAACAGTGTTAAGAGGGTGGGAAATCCAATTATGGTAATTGAAAGGTGGGGCCTTTAAGAGATGATTAGAATGTGAGGACCGTGCCCTTGGGAATGGATTTACCCATTCATGGTTTCATGGGTAGTGATGGGCATGGTTCCAATGGCTTTAAAGGGAGGAGGTTAGTTCTCTTGCCTAGGCCACTCACCATGTGAAACCCTGTGTCACTGTAGACAGACACCACCCACAAGAAGACTCTCACCAGATGTGTTCCCTGGACTTTCAACTTCCCAGTCTGTGAATATAAGAAATGCATTTCATTTCCTTACAAATTACCCAGTTTCAGGTATTCTGCTATAAGTAGCAGAAATGGACTAACACAACTATCCTCTCAGTATGTCTTCAAATATGTTCTCTCCTTATCATTCTTCTCTTTTTCTGGAACTTCAGTTAGTGGTTTGGCAGACTTTCTAAATACTCTTTGCATATTCAAATCTCTTTAATTTTTACATATGTTTATTCTTCTTAGTGCATTTTAAATAACATTATTAGATATATATTCCAGTTTGCTCACCTTCTTTTCAACTATGATGATGGACATTTAGGTTGGTTTCAACTCTTGGCTATTGTAAATAGAGCTGCAATAAACATGGGAGTACAGTTGTCCCTTCAAAATGATGATTTCCATTACTTTTGGTATACACCCAGCAGCTGGATTGCTGTATCAGATGGCAGTTCTATCTGGAGTTGTGTAAGGAACCTCCATACTTCATTCCATAATGGGTGCAACATTGTACAGTCCCACCAGCAGTGTAGGATGGTTACCCTTTCTCCACATCCTTGCCAGTATTTATTATTCTCTATTTTTTTGATGATAGCCAGTCCAAGTGGAGTGAGATGATACCTCAGTACAGTTTTGATTTGCATTTCCCTGATGCTGAGTGATATTGAGCATTTTTTTCATGAGTCCATTGGCCGTTAGTATATCTTCCTTTGAGAAATGCCTATTCAGCTTCTTTGCACATTTTGTAACTGGGTTACTTCTTTTTTTTACCATTAAATTGTTCGAGTTCCCTGTATATTCTGAATATTAATCCTTTGTCAGATGCATACTTTGCTAATATTTTCTCCCACTCTGTTAGTTGTCTTTTTGCTCTGTTAATTTTTTTTTTTTTTTTTTTTTTTTTTTTTTGCTGTACAGATGCTTTTTGGTTTGTTTTAATCCCATTTCTTAATTTTCCCTTTCATTACTTGTGCTTTTGGGGTTGTGGTCATAAAGTCCATGCCCAGTCCTACTTCCTGAAGTGTTTCCCCAATATTTCTCTTAGGAGTTTTATAGTTTCCAGTCTTAAATTTAAGTCTTTAATCTATTTTGAGTTGATTTTGGTATATGGTGAAAAGCACAGGTCTCAGGTCTAGTTTCATTCTTCTACATATGGACGTCCAATTTTCCCAGCATCATTTATCAAAGAGGCAGTTTGCCCCACTGTATATTCTTGGTGCCTTTGTCAAAGCTCACTTGGCTGTAGGTATATGGGTCAATTTCTGGGTTCTCTAGTCTGTTCCATTGGTCTATTTGTCTGTTTCTATGCCAGTACCGTGCTGTTTGGTTACTATAGCTTTGTAGTATAATTTGAAGTCAGGTGGTGTTATGCCTCTAACTTTATTTTTTTGCTGAGGACTGCTTTGGCTATTCAAGCTCTTTTGTTGTTCCATATGAATATTAGGATTGTTTTTTTCCATTTCTGTAAAGAATATCCTTGGTATTTTGATAGGAATTGCATTGAATCTATGGATTACTTTGGGTAGTATGGATATTTTCACAATGTTAATTCTTCCAATCCAAGAGCATGGAATATCTTTCCATCTTCTTGTGGGCTCTTTAATTCCTTTCACAGTGATTTGCAGTTATCATTGTAGAAATCTTTCACATCCTTGGTTAACTTTATTCCTAGGTTTTGTTTGTTTGTTTGTTCGTTTTTTGGTGACTATTGTAAATAGGCTAGCTTTCTTCATTTCTTT
>NW_007728778.1:89542-90783 GCF_000696425.1 Galeopterus variegatus | reverse complement strand
TGTCTTTGATTTAGTTAGTTAATGTGGTGTATCACATTAATTGACTTGCATTTGTTAAACTCTCCTTGCATCCCTCGGATGAATCCCACTTGATAATGGTGTATAAGTTTTGGATGTGTTGCAGTAATCTATTTTCTAATATTTTATTAAGGATTTTGGCATCTATATTCATAAAAGATATTGGCCTGTAGTTTTCTTTTTTTGTTGTATCTTTGTCTGGTTTTGGTATCAGGGTGATGTTTGCCTCATAGAATGAATTTGGGTGATTGGCCTCTGTTTCAACATTTTGGAATAGTTTGAAGATAATTGATATTAATTCTTCTTCAAAGTTTTGGTAGATTCTGCAGTAAAGTCATCCAATCCTGGGCTTTTCTTTGTTGGGAGACTGTTGACTACAACTTCAATCTCTTTGCTTGTTGTTGGTCTGTCAGGTTTTCTATGTCATCTTGTTTCAGTCTTGGTAGTTTGCACATGTCCAGAAATTTGTCCATTTCCTTTAGATTTTCAAAGCTGTTGGTGTATAGTTGTTTATAATAGTCTCTAATGATTCTTTATATTTCCTTGGTATTGGTTTTAATGTCTCTTTTTTCATTTCTAATTTTTTGTTTGTGTCTTTTCGCTTCTTTTTTTTAGTTAGCCTAGCTGATGGTTTGTCTGTTTTGTTTATCTTCTCAAAAAAAAAAACAAAACTTTTTTTCATTGATCTTTTGTTTTAATTTTTGAGTTTCTACTTCATTTAGTTCTGCCAGTATTAATTATTTCTTTCCATCTACTAACGTTGGGGTTGGATTGTTCTTGTTTTTCTAGTTCTTTGATGTGTAGTATTAGATTGTTATTGATTTCTAGTTTTAATTCATTGTGGTCTTAAAAAATATGTGAAATAATTTCTATTTTTTAAAATTTGTTGAGATTTGATTTGTGACCTAACATGTGATCTATCATGGAGAATATTTCATGTGCTCATGAGAAAAATGTATATTCTGTAGTTGTTGGATGAAATGTACTGTAGATGTCTGCCAAGTCCAACAGGTCTTAAGTGCAATGTAGATCTTGTGTTTCTCTGTTGATTTTTTTGCCTATGTGATCTGTCCAGTGTTAAGAGAGTAATATTCAGGTCCCCAACTATTATGATATTTGGGTCTACCTCTTTCTTAAGTCTGATAGTGTTTTTTTCATATAGCTGGCTGCTCTGATGTTGGGTACATACACATTTATGATTCTTATGTCTTCTTGCTGGATAT
>NW_007728778.1:82100-87706 GCF_000696425.1 Galeopterus variegatus | reverse complement strand
GGTGTCTGCAGCAATAACAGGGAGTGCTATTGATGGAGCAGCTACATGTTGCACTGGCGCCCTTGGTGGCAGTGAGTTGGGGTGGGGACAGTTTCCTGGGGTCCTATGCAGCTATATGTCATGCTGGTGATCTGTTTTGTTTTAAAATATATATTCCATGTGATTTTTCTTTAGTTTCCTAAGAAAATTCTACCTTCATAATGGTTAAACATAGCACACATACTTATAAAAGAGAAAAATGATCTAATAATATTTCTAAGTTTTGTGGTTTTCTATGTAGATTTGTGACATCATCTCATCCTCTAATCACACATCCTGAAATAAAAATAAATAAATAACAAAAACAGTTTGTGAAACTTCAGTTTATTCACCCCTTCCTGCAATAATCAGTATAATTACAAACTTGGAGATACCAGACAAACTTACTTGTTCATCTGGTTCTTTTCTTCACAGCTATGCCTTGTCACTCTTTCTTGTTTTTTACCAGGACTTCTCATGAGATCAATCTTAGCTACATTATGATAGCATTGCTTTCCTGGTAACTAATAAAGAACGCAAACAAGTTTAAACCTTTGATCTTAGACTTGGAAAATAGCAAAAACAAGAAAATTTCTCTCTGAACTGAAGGAACTGAAATCATTAGTAGCTAATGCTATGTACAAGAGAAAGAGACACAATAGGTCTGAGAGAAGCCACACTTGGAAAATTCAGTTCAGCTAAAAGAAAACAAAGGTCAGGCTATTTTATGTGGATAAATATCCCGACATCTGTAGAGAATTTTCTACTTCATGTGGAATAGTATCCAAACAAAAAAGTTCTGAATGCTCACTATAATAAACACATTACCAAGCTTTCCACATATCTACAACTAATTCTTCTCTTTCTCAATATTACTAAAAACAGCAGCAAGCATTTTCTGAGAACTTGTGGTAATCAAGGTCCCAAACTGTTCCCAAATACTCCTAAGTGGCTACAGCCTTTCTTCAGGTTTAAAGAAGAAATATCCCTAAAGAATAACAACAAAAAAGAGAAAAATTACCTCTATTCAGTGGGTCACGTTATTAATGTTTATACGCTTCATAAAGAAGTAGCCTGAAAGAAAATTTTCACCCTCCTATAATGTCAAAACAGACACTTCCAGTATACCTCTATTCAGTGGGTCACATTATTAATGTTTATACGCTTCGTAAAGAAGTAGCCTGAAAGAAAATTTTCACCCTCCTATAATGTCAAAACAGACACTTCCAGTTAAATGATAATTGTTCTCTCCTTTGGTATGACAGTGTGAAAGGTGACGTTGAAAGCAAATAAATGATCCATTTATTCAGAGTTGGACATCAACATGTCCTCCTTACATTTAGATTGCTTTTATTTCTACATAAAAACATATGGGAACAGGCATGCCGCGGAAGAATGAGAAAGAAAAGATATAAACATCCTTTGAAATCATATTATATAAAAAAGTTGTCATTCATTACTTAGCCATTTGCAAACTCCAGATCCTTCTTTTCTCTGAAGTTGCTATAGAAATTACCATCTCTAACCTGCCCATGTACATCTGTGAGGGCACTGGCAGGTTGTTTCAATGGAAGACGGGAATAACCCCAACTAATGCACCCTGAGTATAATTACATATCAATCAAAAACAAGCCTGGAGCCTGCTACTTCACCATCTCCATGCTTTCCTGACTGAAGGGGAAGCAGTCTTCCTGCTTCTGACTTTTCTTTGTCTCTCCTGCTAACTCTGACGGCCTTGGTGAAAAAGATTTTGGACTGACTCTTCCTCCTATGGTATTTCTCATAAACTGTATGAGTTGTGGGAATGTAAAAAACAGAAATTCTATTCCCTGATCTTAGCCATCACAAACATCACTGTGTTGGCAGGAGCAAAGTAAGACTTTAACAAATAGTCCCTTACCAGGCAAAAACTATCCTGAGATAACCCCATTCTAAACTGCTGTTGCGCAAATTCAGAAATTTAAGAGAAACAAAAACGTTAACACTGATTACAGCATCATTAGAATATGTAACAAATTGTACATTGAAGTTTCCCTGAAGAATGCCATCTCTCTTGTGAATACAGAAGAGCCTGTAAAATAGCTGTGGCATTTTAACGCTAGTGCATTCTAAAGTTCCAGATGACAGCTGCATAGCCTACATTTTAAAGCCATCGGAAAAGTCATGCTACACAATGGTCACAGCTGGACCCATCGATCAGAGTGTTTTTGCTTAATGGAGATTCAGTAGTTGTTAGATAATTAAACACTGCATGTGCTAGACTTTAGGATTTTAGTCATGGGAGCTAGATTTGGGTGAAAACAAAATAGAAAGCTTTTTCCACTGCTTTAGCCTATGATGAAGATTTTTAAAGTACTGCATTATTCTAGCACATTTCACAGCTTCTGCGTGCAGAACTGTGCCCTATAGTTGTTATTGGCTATAATGGTCGTTAAAGTTGATAACATTTAAATGTTGAGAAGTGAATTAAAATACTAATATCCATCCTTGCAAAAGCAGAGTATTCAATATGATTAACAGGTTCTTCTCTATTCCTAAGCAGGCTCCACAATGAATGCTATGCAGAGACAAACTCATGGCCCCAGTGATATCAGATATGATGGACCTCGGTTGTCCCTTACCAGGCAAAAACTATCCTGAGATAACCCCATTCTAAACTGCTGTTGCGCAAATTCAGAAATTTAAGAGAAACAAAAACGTTAACACTGATTACAGCATCATTAGAATATGTAACAAATTGTACATTGAAGTTTCCCTGAAGAATGCCATCTCTCTTGTGAATACAGAAGAGCCTGTAAAATAGCTGTGGCATTTTAACGCTAGTGCATTCTAAAGTTCCAGATGACAGCTGCATAGCCTACATTTTAAAGCCATCGGAAAAGTCATGCTACACAATGGTCACAGCTGGACCCATCGATCAGAGTGTTTTTGCTTAATGGAGATTCAGTAGTTGTTAGATAATTAAACACTGCATGTGCTAGACTTTAGGATTTTAGTCATGGGAGCTAGATTTGGGTGAAAACAAAATAGAAAGCTTTTTCCACTGCTTTAGCCTATGATGAAGATTTTTAAAGTACTGCATTATTCTAGCACATTTCACAGCTTCTGCGTGCAGAACTGTGCCCTATAGTTGTTATTGGCTATAATGGTCGTTAAAGTTGATAACATTTAAATGTTGAGAAGTGAATTAAAATACTAATATCCACCCTTGCAAAAGCAGAGTGTTCAGTATGATTAACAGGTTCTTGTCTATTCCTAAGCAGGCTCCACAATGAATGCTATGCAGAGACAAACTCATGGCCCCAGTGATATCAGATATGATGGACCTCGGTTCCACTACTTCCACACTTATGTGTAATAAGTCAGTTAAGCTGATTTTCACTGAATGATACAGAACACCCTGATTCTAATGGCTCCAATTATGGCAGTATAAAAAAATGTCTGATATAAAGGAATTTTAGAGACAAGGTGTCTTCAAGTTCAGTACAATCAGGACTTCAGTTCTGCTTCTGTGAGACCGTCCTGCCTCTGCCTTCCTGCTGTTTTGTTTTGTTTTAGTTAACACTTATTAACACTATCTATGTGCCAGCCTGGGTTTAAGTGCCTTAGATATATTTTAATTCATGTAATCCTCTCAATAGTCCTATGAGGTTGACCTTCTTTTATTTTTGTTTTTACAAATAAGGAAACTTCAGATACATATTGATTGATTGATTCTCAAGATACTCTGTTAGATAGGCACTATTACTACCCATTTTACAGAGAAGAGAAGTGAGACACAGAGAAATTAGCCAATTAACACAAGACACCAAATCCCTCCACATCATCCTCACTTTTTTTTTATTTCTTTTTTTTTCCTTTTTGTCTTTTTTCGTGACCGGCAACGGGATCGCAACCCTCGGTGTTGCGCCCGTACATCGCTCAGCCAGTGAGCGGGAACCGGTCTGTATGTGGGATCCGAACCCTCGGCGGGAGCGCTGCCGCACTCCCAAGCGGCGCACTGTAGCAGTGCACCACCGGGCCGGCCCATCCTCACTTTTTTTTTTTATTTCTTTTTTTGTGACTGGATGGTACAGGGATCGAACCCTGGCTCTTGGTGTTATCAGCACCACACTCTAATCAACTGAGCTAACCGGCCAGCCCCCAAAGCCCTTATTCTTAACTATTAGGCCATCTATCCCCATTGCCCCAAGATNGGCCAGCCCCCAAAGCCCTTATTCTTAACTATTAGGCCATCTATCCCCATTGCCCCAAGATAGAATTATAGTTGCAGGAATTCTCTTCATATATGATGGTGTCCAAGGGTGGAGGAAGAACTCACTCCTTTGTTTGCATTTTCTAAGAGCAAGAAGACCTTTTCCAGAGGCCCCCCTGCAGACCTTCACTCAGGTCTCACTTGCCAGAACTGTCATACTTGTGTGACCCAAATGATCAGCAGAGGATTGGGACGCCCATGAGAAGCTCACACTTTCACTATTCACCCAGTAGGAATGGAGTGCACCCAGGTTTTCCTGAAGCCTCTGGAGAAGGAAAACCAGAACAATATTAGTGTTCTGCCTGCAAGGAAGCAGGCACAATGGGTGCTGGCTCAACAACCAACGGTGTCTGCTATAAGCATCCACTATAAAGCTTAGGTTCAGAGAATATTGAAATGTGGGTTGAGTATATAAAATCAAACTCTCCCTAGCCTTCGCCCTCCCTTTCGGATTTCAAATCATGAAATCATTTTGCCAGACATACACCAGAAAGAATAATGCCTGGAGCAATTTAATTCCCTTTTGAATACTTCTTATACCAGAATTCATTTCTTCTTTTAAAAACCTTCTATGTGCCATTTTTATGATGCTAGAAATATGATGGTGAACTTTGTGGAGTTTACATTGTAGTAAAGACTTGGAATATAAGTAGTTATATAAATGAACCTCATAATTGTGGAGTAAGGAACTAGAGAGTAATCGGAGTGAGGTGGGGGATATTTTAGATAGGACGGTCAAGCAAAGCTGCTCTGAGAAGGCGACATTTGGATAAAGGCTTCAATGATGTAAAGAAAGAAAACATGGGGTGGTTTGACAGTGTGAGACATGAGGTCTCTAAAGATCAACTACATCAGTTCAGATCCCAGCTCTCCCACACTCATGCACATCATGTCACAGCTTTGTGCCTCATGTTCCTTAACTGTACAATAAGGGCAACTCATAGGTTTGTTGGGGGAATTAAATGAGTTTATACATTTCCCAATTCATGTACTACACAGTGCCTTGGACATTGTGAGCGCTCTGTAAATGTCAACTGTTGTCATCATATCAGAAATAGTAGTCCAGGCACAGGTAACAGCAATTTATTCTTGGTAAAAATTATGCTTTGGGGAAGGCAGGGACAGAAGCTGCTGAGGCAGTGGGGGCTTGGGGGTGGGCAGGTGTCAGGAGCTAAATGAACACAGGAGAATGTTACAGGAAATAAGGTCTGAAAGGAGGCACTGGATCCCTGTGGAACCCCAGTGGATCACTCTGATCAGTAAGTGTCAGTTCTGGTTCTACATTAAGATGACCTTGGGATGAAATAAATCAGAATCTCTGAGGATGAAGTTC
>NW_007728778.1:79586-80349 GCF_000696425.1 Galeopterus variegatus | reverse complement strand
GACTGTCAAACTGAGTTAGTGTCAATGAAAGAAAATAAGAGATGGACTTTCAGGTGTTCTCATTCAGCTAAAAAGAAAAATACAGTTCAAAGGGCTTTTACTCACTGAGCTTTTCAAACACCACTCAGTAAGATAGACATATTGCTTGGAAAGAAGGGCTCATAGGAATTCTAGGAGAACTCAATAGCTACCATTTTCAAAAAAGAATCCAGGTGATTGCTTCTGTCCTTTCACCTTAAAAGAGTAAACATATAATCTTGCTGTTCACATGGTCACTTAACTGGTATGAATTTAGAATAGATGCTCTTAAGGTGCTTTCATTTAACCAACTCTCTGCATTAACCAGTTGATGATCTCCATTTCCTTTTAAAACGCACTAACTGGTGATGGCCACAGCCTGAGACTTTCTGAACTTCCACCTTCTGCAGACATTAGATAAGGAATACCACCATAAATGGCCCTTTAAGTTGATAGCAAGGACATTCAAGATAATCTAGGCGTAATCTTTGTAACATTTTCCCTTCTGGACATACAACAAAGCCTAGACTCACTGTGATAAAACACAAATATAAAACAGGCTCACATTTACTTAAGTTGAATTTTTATACTAACTATACTTGTATGTATCATTCATTGGCAGCCCTAAATCATCTGCCATTTGTCAAATTCAGACATTAATCCAACATCTGACAATTAAGTATTTTGAGCTAGCTCAGTTTGGATGGCCCCATGACCAACACCGTCATTTCAGAACATCACCATC
>NW_007728778.1:76289-78511 GCF_000696425.1 Galeopterus variegatus | reverse complement strand
TTTTTTTTCCTTTTTATTGGTCTTAAGCACAGACTTGAGTTAACAAAAACTTTCAATTTCTAATACATAACTAATGAAGTCTGTATAGATTCCTTCTTTCCTTTTATTCATTTTTTCCCTCTCCAACTCAAAGATGTCTTTCTGTGTGTTGATGAGACACTAATGCTTTGCCTACTTTTCTGAGACCTGCCATTTAATGGTTGAAGTGAATCTCAGGTCATTTAAATTGTAACAGGCATGCAACTGGGGGAAAAAAGCACCAAATTGATATAAATGTTAAGACTTAAAAGCAATATGAGATTTTAAGGTATGAAACTACTGTAAGAGGTAATGTCCTTGATTGCCTGCAAAGAGGAAGGTATTAAAATGCATAATGTACAAAATTTGATGCAACTCAATTCTAGCTCTAATGGTAAAACTAATAACTTTAGACTTAAGCCAAAAATGAGTGTACTAATAAGATTTAATAAAATACTGAGTACAGAGTCAAACATAAATTCTCAAAATTGGGCAACTATCAAATTTAGGGAAGCTAAGGGATCAGATAACATCTGAAAAAAGTAATCTGTGATCTTAGAGTCTTGGAATCTATAAGATGGAAAAATCTTAATAAACCACTCAATGAATGCTTGTATTCACAGTTGTTCTAAAATCTCCAGCATCAAAAGTTTAGTATGGAATGCGTCTGACAGTTTTCCTTAGTTGGTGGCAGTGGAATGCAAGTAGAATACATTCTAGCTCTGATAGTATATTTACCTATATTTAATTCCAGATCTGTCATTCATAAGCTGTGTGTCTCTGAGCAAACTACTTAACTTCTCTTAGCTTTGGCCTTTCTGTTTAAATGAGGAGAGTAATATATGACCCACTGTATGAATTAAATGAGATAATAACCATAGACTCCTAGCAAATTACTTACTTATCAATGTGTATTCAATAAATGTTGGTTTTCTTTCTGCCCATCTTACAAAATAGTCTCCATTACTTTAACTTTATAATTGCTTCTTCATTGTAAAAAACAGTTTATTGAAGCCATAAAAATTAAGTGACTTTTTATTTTTTCAGTCACGACTTTCAGTCATAATCATATGAATCCCTTTTACCATCATGGAATACCATTCCAGACAGATTCTGTAACTTTCTGAATATTTCTTTGTTATTAGAATTCAGTCCTGTCCAAGTTAGAGTTCCAGTCTCATATCTAACTCAATGCTTTCCCTTCTGCCATTTCTGACTATGCTTGTGAGATGGTCTAAGGAAAGGGACACAGTCTTCTCTTGCACTACCTCCCCCATGCCATTGAAGCCCTAGATAATCATGACCAAGAAGATAGATTGAGGGGACTGGGCAGATGTCACTGCTTAACAAGAATCCACTACAGTCCTCTTGTGGTGGGCTGCTGTCGCTCCTCTGGCTACCACTGACTGGCTGTCAGAGCCTTCTGTGAGGCAGACACCTTGTGCCCTCTTTGAGCACGTGTGTGAGGTCCTTGGAAGGCCCTCCACAGGAACCTACTGCACAGTTTTCTAAAATGAGAAACTTGGGTCTGGTTCAGTTTCCAGTCCCTGGTAGTCCACCAGCCCACAGCTACTAGGGTCCCCTCATTCAGTGGACATTCCTTCTGAAAGTTTCCGTTTGACCCATGGGGAACACACATTCTTGCCATGCTGAAGTGCTGGATGCAGCCTGCTCCATTCCTCTTCCTTCTCTCTGGCCTGCCTTTTCCGCTGCTCAGGAAAGCATATGGGAGAGAAGCAAGAATGTTGCCTGAGCAGGCATCCAAATGCAGATCAGAATGCCAGGCCTCTCTTTTTTTCCATTTTTGCAGACAACCCCTCTGTCTTTTGTCCCCTCCCATTAACCCTCTCTGCTGTCAACAAGCGTGAGAATTGGGACTGGAGGGACTCAATACTCACCACTAAAACTATACTTCCCAAAAGGCTGATGAGATTTTCTTCCATTTTTCAGGCATCAGCTCACATAGTCTTGGAGGAGCTGGGTTCTCATTTCATGCAGATGATTCTGCAGGTGTCTGGCTGCAATGGTTCATAGTTCTCTTTAAAATGTAGGGTAAATGCTATCATTAGTTTTCAGGCATGGATGCAGGGCATCAATTTCCGGGTAAAGGGAAAAGTCACAATCAATGTTGAGTTACAGTATCGCCACAAATATAAAAAATGGGAAAGAAAAGTTTGTGAAACAATAGAACTGAATAACTGGCA
>NW_007728778.1:71315-75622 GCF_000696425.1 Galeopterus variegatus | reverse complement strand
GTCCTTTTAAAAAAAAAAAAAAAAAATGTAGGGTAAATGCTATCATTAGTTTTCAGGCATGGATGCAGGGCATCAATTTCCGGGTAAAGGGAAAAGTCACAATCAATGTTGAGTTACAGTATCGCCACAAATATAAAAAATGGGAAAGAAAAGTTTGTGAAACAATAGAACTGAATAACTGGCAAGAAACACAAATATTTGTTGTGTACACAGTTTGCTATTCCCTCTGTAGTATGGTCACCAACTTACTAAAACTCCAACTTTATAACTGGTCTATTCTTCTTCACAAGCTCCCACACAAGACAGTAGGAAGAGCTCCAACTATTATTTCTATTATTAAGCTCTGTTTCATGTTCCTCTCTTGACAGTGTTTGATGTGCAAGTGCAAGGACACACATGCGTTCTTAAGGAAGCACAGGGAATGGGTCCTCAGGTCTGTCCAGTAGCTCTGAGGCCCATGCCAGCCCTAGCTATACAGTGGCCAGATGATATTTCTTGGGGAGGACACAGCCTGGTTCCATTTCTGGACATTCTGATTTGCATCTGTGGCACAGCAGTTGACTAACTGGAGATCTAGTAGTGCTTCACTCAGTTGGGGCCAGCTACCTCTCTCTGCAGACCCAGCTTTTTCTTGGCTTGTGTAGAGCTAAAAACCCCACATTCTCCACCAAATACTCTACCCCTGACAGATTCTGAGGCAAGTTCACCCCACTCCTAACTCAGTGGGTGCCATGACAGCCCACTGTCCCTCTCCTCAGCCTCTATCACTCATGGGAACCAAGCAGAATTGGAAGTGTCAATGAGAACTTTGTATCTAATCTAACCTAATGACACTGGCTTCCCTGTCCTCTATGGAATGGTTTTAAAACTACAGTGTGCTTTTCCTGTCAATTGCCTATGTCTGTAAGTTTCCTTCAGAAATTTCCAATAACCATTGGGCTAAGAAACTGAACTATCAAACATTTAGTTCTCTAAGATTGTTCAATACAGTCATCAGCTCCAATGTAATAGGAAGAAGCCATTGTTACTTATTGGTCATTTTGAATAGGCATTTTGTTACATTATTTGTTGCTTCAATTTAATACAAACAAAAATCTTACTACAATATTGCAGTATGATTGCACTGCAGTCATTAAAGATAGAGAAATAACAAAAAACGTTTTCAATCCCTGTGTAACTGGCAATTGTGTTACTGCTGTCTTGTGAAGTATCTCTGTATAAGTGTATATCATGGAAACCTACTGGACAGAGAATAAAACTGACACTTACAAGTAACCCCAATCACAGCAGAATATACATTCTCCATAATTTATAAAAGTTTGCTCCTTTTTGGAAAAGATACATTAATATCATCTAGATTTTGCAAATACATGGTCTATAATTTGATAGTTGAAAAATGTACTTATATTTAACATCTAGGAAATGACACAGTTGAGTTGAAGGGTTTTTTTTTTTTAAGAAATTATATTATGTATTATAAAATTTATTTTTTTTAAAGAAACTAGTGTCATTATCCTCCCAAGCTCTTTAATTGATATTACAATATAAACCTTATTGTATGCATATAACTTTGAAAAGCATCAAAACCGATACGTCAAAGTCGCAGCTGTAGTAGATTCAAAAAGTATTTATGTCCCAAATTATCTCTGAAAATATGCCTATGTTTATATAACTGGTGTATTTTTTAATGCTGCTAAAGTTTTCCGTGTTTGAGATAGTTATACTACTTAAAAAAATAAACCGTTATTGCTGATATATGAAATGATCATGTATGTGAAGCCAATCACAAACAAATGNTATTTTTTAATGCTGCTAAAGTTTTCCGTGTTTGAGATAGTTATACTACTTAAAAAAATAAACCGTTATTGCTGATATATGAAATGATCATGTATGTGAAGCCAATCACAAACAAATGTCTCAAAAACTCTGGATTTTCTCAATTTTCAGAGAAGTAATATAATTTTCCCTTTAATATGGATATTGATTTTTTTTTCATGTACTAATTCGAGCTTTCCTTCAATGTGTAATGCATATTTACTGCTTGTTTTAAATAGTAATGCTCACTTCTTCCACAAGAATGGTTATTGGCTGAACACAAAGATGGGATTCATTCAAACAAAGCGTCTCTTTGGCCAGGTCTCTAGCAGGAGAGTGAAGTGCAGAAGAGAGGCCATTAGCTACAATTACAGAAGACTTACTTTTCACAGACCTTCTAGTATGTGACATGGGTAATTTTATTTTTTATTTTTTTTATTTATTTATTTTATTTTTTTTTTTTGTCTTTTGTCTTTTTCCGTGTCCGGCAACGGATCGCAACCCTCAGTGTCGCCCCCGTACCGGACCGGGGACCGGCAACGGGATCGCAACCCTCGGCGCTGCTCCCGTGCCTCCCTCAGCCAGTGAGTGGGAACCGGTCCGTATGTGGCATCCGAACCCTCGGGCAGGAGCGCCGCCGCGCTTCCCAAGCGGCGCACTATCCAGTGCACCNGAATGGTTTTAAAACTACAGTGTGCTTTTCCTGTCAATTGCCTATGTCTGTAAGTTTCCTTTAGAAATTTCCAATAACCATTGGGCTAAGAAACTGAACTATCAAACATTTAGTTCTCTAAGATTGTTCAATACAGTCATCAGCTCCAATGTAATAGATAGGAAGAAGCCATTGTTACTTATTGGTCATTTTGAATAGGCATTTTGTTACATTATTTGTTGCTTCAATTTAATACAAACAAAAATCTTACTACAATATTGCAGTATGATTGCACTGCAGTCATTAAAGATAGAGAAATAACGAAAAATGTTTTCAATCCCTGTGTAACTGGCAATTGTGTTACCGCTGTCTTGTGAAGTATCTCTGTATAAGTGTATATCATGGAAATCTACTGGACAGAGAATAAAACTGGCACTTACAAGTAACCGCAATCACAGCAGAATATACATTCTCCTTAATTTATAAAAGTTTGCTCCTTTTTGGAAAAGATACATTAATATCATCTAGATTTTGCAAATGCATGGTCTATAATTTGATAGTTGAAAATGTACTTATATTTAACATCTAGGAAATGACACAGTTGAGTTGAAGGGTTTTTTTTTAACGGAATTATATTATGTATTATAAAATTTATTTTTTTAAAGAAACTAGTGTCATTATCCTCCCAAGCTCTTTAATTGATATTACAATATAAACCTTATTGTATGCATATAACTTTGAAAAGCATCAAAACCAATACGTCAAAGTCGCAGCTATAGTAGATTCAAAAAGTATTTATGTCCCAAATTATCTCTGAAAATATGCCTATGTTTATATAACTGGTTTATTTTTTAATGCTGCTAAAGTTTTCCGTGTTTGAGATAGTTATACTACTTAAAAAAATAANCTCTGCATTAACCATTTGATGATCTCCATATCCTTTTAAAACGCACTAACTGGTGATGGCCACAGCCTGAGACGTTCTGAACTTCCACCTTCTGCAGACATTAGATAAGGAATACCACCATAAATGGCCCTTTAAGTTGATAGCAAGGACATTCAAGATAATCTAGGCGTAATCTTTGTAACATTTTCCCTTCTGGACATACAACAAAGCCTAGACTCACTGTGATAAAACACAAATATAAAACAGACTCACATTTACTTAAGTTGAATTTTTATACTAACTATACTTGTATGTATCATTCATTGGCAGCCCTAAATCATCTGCCATTTGTCAAATTCAGACATTAATCCAACATCTGACAATTAAGTATTTTGAGCTAGCTCAGTTTGGATGGCCCCATGACCAACACCGTCATTTCAGAACATCACCATCCTTGTCAATAAGGCAGGGTCAGGGTGATTATTTGGATGTTTTTCTTGGGCATTGGCTTTTATAAAGCATTTAATATTATGCTTTTGTAAAAATAGAGTGGAAAAAAAAAATAGAAGTACTGATGCTTATTGTAAGAAGCATAGTCTCAAAAACTAAACAAGAATAGGTAAGATTAAGCTGGTCATCTGCCTCAATAAGCATATTTTTCAGGCCTCCAGTTAGCCAACCATTGTCCAAGTGGAAAAGAGGGATTAAAATGTAAGACCTGTGTAGAATGCTAGAAATACATCCTCAAAAGTTGTGTCTTAAAACTTTCAGGTATAATTAGAAATTTTATTTACTTTTTTTTTCCTTTTTATTGGTCTTAAGCACAGACTTGAGTTAACAAAAACTTTCAATTTCTAATACATAACTAATGAAGTCTGTATAGATTCCTTCTTTCCTTTTATTCATTTTTTCCCTCTCCAACTCAAAGATGTCTTTCTGTGTGTTGATGAGACA
>NW_007728778.1:58888-70352 GCF_000696425.1 Galeopterus variegatus | reverse complement strand
CCAGTGAGTGGGACCCGGTCCGTATGTGGCATCCGAACCCTCGGGCGGGAGCGCCGCCGCGCTTCCCAAGCGGCGCACTATCCAGTGCACCCACCGGGCCGGCCCGGCATGGGTAATTTTAAAGAGAGAAACAGTCTCTGCCTTCACCATGTTGGAAATTAAATATGAAAATCTAAAGAAAAGTGTCAATACACATCAACAAAAATGTTAGCAATTTAAAAACATAGACAAATGCAGCAGACATAGCTTTTATTTGTACCACACATGCTGTTTAAGATGAGAATATTGCTGCAATTCTTTGCTTGTTTGGAAGAGACACAGCCTAAAAAAGAATTGAGTGCAAAATAATATAGGACCATTCTATTAAATACAAAAGAATAATAATAGGCTTCCCACATTAGAGGAATCAACAGTTTCATACATAATTTTGTACATGGAACACATGGTTTAGTCAAACTGGCCATACTATGCTCTTCTAAAGACCGGGAACATTCAATTCTGTAACCACAATGTGCCAGCACCACTGTCCTGGTATAGCTGAATGTTTTACCCTTCCCTAAAATTTCATCTTCTGGCAAAAAAAAAAAAAAAAAAAGAAAAAGAAAAAAGTGATACAGTGGCTCAATAGCCAGAGTTGCCCCTATTCAACCTGGGTTGTCTTTAGACATTGTCATGGGTAAATTATTAGGATCATCCTATACAGATCTAGCAGGCTATTTAAAATAAATAAATGGCGATGATATCATTTTTGTCAATTTTATTGGATATTATTACTTTTTAAAAATTTTTTCATTATTAGCATATTCGTTCTTACAGATAGTGATATTTCTTTATGCCCTTTCCCCTACCTACCACTTTCCAAACCCCCTCCCGCTTTCCCCCATCTCTAATATCCTTAGGATTGTTCTCTCCTTCTGAAAGTTCGACATATTGTTGTGGTCTTTTCTTTCTTTCCTTCATTCTTTCCTTCTTCCCTCCCTCCCTCCCTTCCTTCCTAGCAGCCCATTGTAAGTGAGAACATGTGCTATTTCTGTTTCTTTGTCTGGCTTATTTCACTTAACATAATTTTCTCCAGACTCATCCATGTCATTGCAAATGGCAGAATTTCATTCTTTTTCATGGCTGAGTAGTATTCCATTGTGTTATACCACATTTTCTTTTTCTAGTCATCCATGATGGATGCTTAGGTTGGTTCGAATTTCATTCTTTTTAATGGCTGAGTAGTATTCCATTGTGTATATATACCACATTTTCTTTTTCTAGTCATCCACTGATGGATGCTTAGGTTGGTTTCCTATTTTGGCTATTGTAAATAGAGCTGCAATGAACATGGTAGTGTGGGCATTTCTTTGACACAATGATTTCTACTCCTTTGGGTATATATCCAGTAGTGGGATTTCTAGATCATAGGGTAGCTCTATCTGTAGTTGCTTGAGAAATCGCCATGCTATTTTCCATGATGGTTGTGCTAATTTATAGTCCCATTTTTAATTCCTATAAGCATTTTTTTCTATTGTTCATTGTACATTCTCTTCAGTAAATTTATTATGTTGTTAATGGTACTTTACCAGGCGGTGAATTAACCAGGTTTCTCCTGTAATCATGCTGTATAAAAAAATCCACCAAATTTTCATGGATTACAAAAACAATTATATATTACACACTCACACATTGCTAGATCTGCTGTTTGGCTGATCATAGCTGGGCTTGCCTAGGTTTTCCTGTTCTAGGCCAGATGACAGGTTTCAGTTCATCTTGGGTGTTCATTTCAGGGTTCAGGCTGAAGAAGGAATAGCTCCTTCAGACTTACTCCTCTCGTGGCAAAGGGCAGATGTTCCAGGAGCATTGACTGTAACTTGACATGCCTGTTAAGGCCTCAGTTTGGAACAGGCACATGATCACTTCTGCTAACTAATTCATTAGCCAAAGCAGTTATCACTTGTACAAACACGAAGTCAAAAGGGTGAAAAAATATACTCCACCCACGAGGAAGGTGTAGAAGGTAGGGGAAAGTATGAAGAATATTATAGTCTTATAACACAATCCATCCCAGTAGTCTAAGTAAAGAGATGACAATAAAATCAAGTGTTTAGTGATAACTTGCAAACTGCTAAAAAAAATCACAATTGCAAGAGATCAGGATGTAGCCATTTAAATCATTTAATAGGGATAACTCAAGCTCATACCCAGCCCAGCAGCAGCTCCATAGCTGTTTAGTCATTTCTTTCAGACATGGAGGTAGATGCTTCTCTAACTTGGTTATATAGCACACACTCTTCTCCTGTCTTTGGTTTAGTATTTCAGCAAAGACTTGCCAAACACCAGCTTTTCTTCCAGGTTTAGCTCTGACTCTGCCTCACATATTCATTGTTATCAAATCCTTCCTTTTTACTCACTCAGCCTGGGTTAGGTACTCCCAATACCCAAGCTCTTTCCGTATGTATTTGGCACTTAGAACCTACCAACCATGACTCCTGACTGTGTGTTTTCTACCTTTAAATTATCCAACTTCTTATGGAGAATAATATTTATTATCAGAATATAAAAGTTGTAAATCAATGGAACTATGTTATGAATTTAGACTGCTTAATCCATATACTTAAATAAAAATATGATTGGTTTTATATATTTCATTTTTATTTAAGAGAAAGGGTAAGTATAAGATATTTGGCTTCCTAAATACCAGAGAAACCATAAAATATAGTAGAATAAGACATTTTATGCTTTTATCTTGACCTCTGTCATTAAGATTTATAGTCACTTTTCATATGATGTATATCCCTGTATTTGATCTCCTGGTAACCTCATTCAAATGGTGGCAAGTATGATCTTTAAAAATTTTGTATAATCCTATTCAACTGATATTAAATATTTGAGACAACATCACAAAATTATCTTTTAAAATTAGAGACATGAATATTTTTATTCAAAACTAATCCCAATATCACACACACAAAACCTCTCTGATATGAAAGTTTAGAAATTCCATACAAATTTAACAAATAAATTTAAATAATAGCGATTTCTCACTTATAAGCAGTCTGCCTATGAAGAAACAGCAAGGACTGAGTTTCTAGTAATTACTTTCTCATTCACTAACTCTGCAAACTTGACCAAATAAACCACTCTTGTGAATTTCATTTTTATAACTTCTGAAATATGGGAGTCTATCCTGTCAAGGTGCTATCATATTTTAAAAGACTGAACTAAACAAAAATCTTACAAACTAACATATTGACTAAAAACGAACACTTAAAAATAAGCCTGTATCTTTCATGTTAATCATATTTGGAATTTGATTTGTTGTTGGGCCTAAAACTATAATACACATATCTTTGTGGCTAGACAGAGTGGTATCCTAGCAACAAAATGATAAGCACTTTCTTTTCAGTAATCTAATAACCTTAATATGTTCACATGTAGATGGAAGGAAAAATGCTGACACTCTAATAGAAAAAAATTTCTTTCACAAGATAGAATTTATGTATTTACTCACTCAACACATACTTGTTAAATGCCTACTAAATACCAAACACTGTATTTATCACTGAGGACTCAAGGTCAGTGCTCAGCAGAGGCAGGGATTTCATATTTAATAGATTATTGAATTACTTTATAATCCTAATTCACAAATTACCATACAAATGCACTCTGATTTTAGCTGAAAATACATTGAAAAGAGTATAAGTGTCTGTGGTAGGTTCTATTTCTCCACAGAAACAGAACCAATAGATGTTCATATATATATGGAGAGAGAGAAAGAGAGAGAAAGAGATATTTATTAAAAGGAATTGGCTTATGCAATTATGGAGGTTGGCAAGTTTCGAGGTCAGCAGGGTGAGTCAGCAAATGGAGACCTGGGAGAGCTGATGGTTTAGTTCCAGTAGGAGTATGAATGCCTGAGAACTAGGAGAGCTGATGGTGTAGTTCTAGTCCCAAGGTCAGCAGGTTGCAGACCCAGGAAAAGCTGATGCATCAGTTCCAGTCTGAAGGCAGGAAAAAAGCTAGTGTCCCACTTCAAAGGCATTCAGGCAGGAAGAATTCGCTCTCACTCAAGGAGGGTCAGCCCTTTGTTTTATTCAAATCTTTAAATGATTGGTGAGGCCCACCGACATTATGCAGGGCAATTGTCTTCACTTAGTTTACCAATACAAATGTCCCATCCAAAAATACCCTCACAGAAACACCTACAATAATGTTTGACCAATTATTTGGGCACCCATGGCCCAGTCAAGTTGACACTTGAACTATACAACACAGTGTCCAATTTTATCAGCACCGCACTCTACCGAGTGAGCCACAGGCCGGCCCGACAGTGTCCAATTTTAGAGGTTGATGGAGTAATGAAGATGAGCAATAATCATGGCAGGAGAGAAGGCAAGAACTGCAAAGATTTAAAAGATATTAAGGAGGTAGAGAGAAATGAGGACAGTGGGGTAGGATAGTAAGCATATTCCATTTACCTGGATTATTTGATGATTGTTTATTTGAGAAGTTTCTAAAAGGGGTATGTATGAGAAAGACTATATTTGCAAAGTTAAAGCATCCTCCCCCTCCCCCTCAAGTACTCCCACTATGGTGCTGCCTCTGTTAAGTATGTATTTGTTTGCATGAGTCTGGCTGTATCTGTGTATTCAATTGTGTGACTCTGTAACTGGGGTTGGCAGTGCAGGGGAAAAGTAGGTTAAAATAAAACTGGAAAATTTCTAAGCAGAACCGATGCTTAGCTTTCTCTTGCTTGCTGCTGTTTCTTGGAGACAGTGCTGCAGTTTCAAGGCAACGCACAAACACATGGTTGTGAGCAAAATATTAATGACAACCTTGAGAAGTCATAGAGTTCACTCTTCAGCCTTCAAGTGCACTCTTAAGTCTTTCCATAAAGGAGATTCTATCTTTTTATTTTTCTTTTTCTCCAGAAAGGAACAGTCCTGTTGCTAATTCTTTATCAGAAATATTCAATTTCTCCAAAATATTGTCACACAAAATATTAGTGCATTATAAAAAAAAGTCTCTTAAAATACCTAAGTGTGCCAATAATGCAATTAATATTGCTACTATTAATGCTGTTGAATGGTTCTTTGCTCTACCTTCAAAAGACATCAGTTGTGTGATTGGACTTGCTAATTGGCCTTCTTGGACCTCAAGTCCTTTAATTATAAACTGAATGTGGATTAGAGGATCATTATGGAGTCTTCTAGTTTTAATTTTAAATCCACGATTTTTATGGCTTTAAGACTAGATTTTTTTCCCCACCCTGTCTATGTCTCTTGTCTTAAAAGGTACCATGCTGTCCTCATGTGGTCAAACTTGAAATAACACACAAATAATTAGTCAAACCAGTAAACAGACTTTTTGTTTTGTTTTAATGAATGGTAAGTGAAATCCTCTCCCTGAAGTTAAAATTCATAAATGACCAATAACCAAATCAATTTGAATCACCTATTAACATAAAGTGCCAAGATTTTACCCACTCAAAGTGATGCAAAATTTTTATGTAGCAATTATATTGCAAACGCAAATACTAATATTAGTTGACATTAAACGAGCACTATCTGTTTTAGGCACTATGAGTATTTTACATATTTCATCTCATTCATTTTTTCTAAGATAGGTTTATTTTAAAATCCACCATTTTTCAGATGAAATTAAAAGACAATTGAGGAATGTACCAAGATGTCAGAACAAACAAAGGGCAAGGCCAGAATCAAATCCAATTGTCTGACTCTGCAGCCCAAACTCTTTCACCGTTATATTCTCACACAACCATTTCATACTTACTAGAGCTCATTCTCTCACATTTCTTGTTTCTAGGAGACATTAATAAGTAAATGGACATAAAATGCTTGGAAATATAGTGAGATAATATATGCAAAAATAATATTAACAAAATGCCTGATATGAAAACAGGAGTTCACAGAATGTTAACTTAGTTTTTAATTATGTATTGTACTGCTGTGAGTACAATACTCTTTTGTTCAATATTTACTATAAATTATGACATAAATCAATAAGGAAATAAAATATCTTATGCCAACTAGTGATTAGCAGTTTTCTCAGCAGCTTAAACCTTATCACTGGAGAGTGTGAAAAGATCTATTTGAAATTTTATAACCAAGGGAAATGTTTTTCAGGTTTATATCTGTATGGGATGACTTTATGAGGCAGATAAGCAGTGGCTGTGTTTTAAGGGAGAGTGTGAAAAGATCTATTTGAAATTTTATAACCAAGGGAAATGTTTTTCAGGTTTATAGCTGTATGGGATGACTTTATGAGGCAGATGAGCAGTGACTGTGTTTTAAATTGAATAAAAGAAAAAAAAGTCAATTTTAGTTTTATAAGTGAGAGGGGCTTATCCAGTCATAGAGGCAACTTAAGCTATTAGAAAGTAGATGATAGTGGCAGTCAGGATCCTTTGTTAACCGCTGGCTTCACAAGGGCCAGCTGGGTGACTTTAGGTGATCTTCATCTCATCAGGAAATTTCTCATCTGCAAATTAAAGAGTCAAGACTATAGGATTTGCATGGGTTCTGCTAGTTTCCACTTTCCATTTTTCTAGTGAGTCTAGCAGGCTTGTGTTCAGGGCCACCTTCTTTCCTTGGCCCTGTTTGTTTAATAGTACCACAGTCACTCCCTGGCTGTGTGGGTCAAGTTTCAGGAAGCCCCTATGGTAGGAGGATTTGTACTTGATTAGGCTTTATATAACTTACTTTGCTATTTCTCAACCACCTCTTGAGGTTAATGGTCTTATCTCTGCCCATAAGAACTTAATGCCAGAGCACGTGCCATCAGATCCTCTAAAGCACCACACAGATGCAGGGAGCAAGCGATTCCATTTCACTGAACATTCTCTCTCCCCAAATTCCATGGCAGAAATAATTCTTCCTACTCTGCCATCCACATTATCTCTCTTCTTTTATCCCAAACCCCAAAACTTCATTTTTCTAAATATTTCTAACTGTAGAAATATAATCGGAAAAACTCTCTGAGTTTGCTGGGTCAGTGAGAATTTCTAAGAGGAAATTAGGGTTGGGGAAGAATTACTCTATTTATAAAATGTAAACAAGTAAGACTCTTTAGAAAATTACCTTATTTCCTCAGTTTTAATGATAATAATTAGTGATAATCTAGCTCTTATACTAGATGACTACTAATGCAGTGTTGGCATTAGTAAAGAAGTTTATTAAGAAGCAGAAAAGACAGGGAAGGGCTACAGTCTTCAAATATGAAATTATTTTTGTCCAAGGGCTTAACAATAAAGTAAAGTCTAATAATGTTGGTTTTGAAACTTGCTTTAAAAGGAAATTTTATAGCCAAACAATTATAGCTACCATTATGAATCAACTCCTATGATCAGAGCACTCTTTGTTCATTATCTTTAATCCTCTTTACACCACCAGAAGTAGAAATTATTATTTCTAATTTACACATAATGAAACTGATTCTCAAGAAGGATAAATACCTTTTCTAAAGTCATAAAGCCAATAGCCAAACAGGTAGAAGAACCTATGTTTATCCAAATCCAAGAATGTGTTGTATCTATTATAGCATGCCATTTGGCATCACCTAGGGTCTTAGCCCAGGGATTTCCTTAGAGACTGTGTGGTGCACAAATATTATGTTTATCCAAATCCAAGAATGTGTTGTATCTATTATAGCATGCCATTTGGCATCACCTAAGGTCTTAGCCCAGGGATTTCCTTAGAGACTGTGTGGTGCACAAATATGATACTGAGAATTGTGATCAAATAAAAATCATTTAAACCAAGTGGTTCTTCAAAGCAATGAAACAAAATCATTCTACAGCTAACTACCTCTTTGGTTTGACTGCAAGTGACTCTCTTTTTCATATGCTGCTTGAACTACATGGTTTTCTATATCATTAAGAGTAAGACAGCATTTACATACAGGTAGGATGGGTCACTCTCATCTATACAAATGCCACCTAAAGACTGGTGTTTCTATAAGTTTGTCCCTACCCTGGGAGTCTTTTTTTTTTCTTATATCTCTTCTTTGGGAAAATATGATTTTTGCATAGGTAACAGAAGTCAAAAGGTGTGTAATTCTTGCAGGCTCTATCAAACTTGAGGGGAACGGTGAGCTGTTAAAGCAGAATGTAGCTTTAGTATTAATGACATACTCAGAATAAAAGAAACCAGAATCATCTTCTTACATTAGGAAAATGACAAATGCTTGCTACTTGGATTATTGTATGAGAGAGAAAGGGAGTTTTAGGCTTCTACAAAATACTATAGTCATATTTTTAAAAAGTATCATTTTTTACTACTGACCCCAGACTTTTTGGAAATACTAAGACTGTGGAATAGTTAAAGTGTATGAGGAGAGAACTAACACTATTTTGCTGCAAGTAGTTAATAATGACTCTAGGACAAACCCATTTGCTCTGTCTCCACAGCGATGCAATTCAGCAGAGCTAAAGTCTATTCACATTTATTCAAATGTCAACAGAGTAGAAATGGATTGAGGTTTCCATAGAAACCACTTGTGGTTTCAGGTGTTTCTCAGGGCATGTTATCCCATTAACTGTTTGAAGAAAGAAGGTATGCATTATGGCTTTTCATTAATGTTATTTTCCTTCATCATTAGAAGTAGGTGGGTGGAGTTACCACATTCTCCTTTGTCTTACTGAATTTTGGGCAGCCTGACTTAGGCCTTTTCCTCCAGCAGAGAAACTGAAAGGAGCCACTTCTCAAGCCTGATAAATCCTGCCCATTAGTGGTGGCTGTTTAGATAGTGCTCCTTCTCTTTTGGCCAGAAAGGAAGTCTGAATGTCTCTCACTCAGAAACTATATAATACATTTTCTTATCCATAACTTATATTATCCCTATCGAATGCCATCAATATAGGAAGGTAAGGATAGTTGCTGTATGAACCCAATTAACAGCAATGATGACAACAATAACAAAATGGGAAGATTTCATGGAATTTGTAAAATTTTCAGGTGTAAAATCCAAGATTAAAAATAATCAAATCTTTCAACCTAGACACTAGCCAATTAACTGCCTGAAAGAATAATGCCCCTTTCCATAATATAGGGGAGAAAATTCAGGTGTAAAATCCAAGATTAAAAATAATCAAATCTTTCAACCTAGACACTAGCCAATTAATTGCCTGAAAGAATAATGCCCCTTTCCATAATATAGGGGAGAAAATTTAAAAGAGAAAAAAACAAACAATTCAACTCAGAGTGAAGGGGATAACTTCTGTGTTACTGAATGTCATGTTTTCCTGTAAGTTCAATTAGAACATAGAAAGTTCATAGAGCACTACAAAGGGTATGATTAATAAAGAAAAGCAAACACAAAATAAAAATAGTAATGAGAAACAACAAGATAGGCCTTGGAGTACCTGAGGGCAGCCTGGGGTTGCTAAAAAGCAAGCATGGGCTCTGAAGTCTGACAGCTCAGTTTACATCTCACCACAGACACTTACTACTTAGGATCTTAAATAAGTTCCTTAATCGCTATACATGTCAGTTTCCCTGTGTGCAAAGTGAGGACAATAATTCCTGTCTTGTAAGGTTGTTCTAAGAATTAGAGATAATGGACATGGTTCTTTTTTATCAATGTATTCAGTATCTGAAACCTTGCAGTCACGAAGTTGTGCAGGGATGCAACATTCTTCATATCATGAAAACACTCACTAAAGAACTAATTTCTTATAAAATTGCTGTCCATTTAAACATGTTCCTCAGATTAACCCTAGAATCTTTCTCAGTTATGTTTGAAATTATTTGGCGATCTTTAGCTGATTATATTAAGTCTACAATATCTCATGTAATTATAGTGTTCATTGATAACATGTCTTGAAAAGGTGCAGGATTTTGTGAAGTATATGAAAGTGTTGACGAAGACCTAGAAAGGTGTTACAATATTGCACACAGTGCCTGACTCTACAGATTCAAATATTAAAGCCACCAGTTACTAGATGCATAAGCATGAGTGAGTATCTTCACTTTTCTATGCCTCAGTTTCCTCATCTATAAAATGGAAATGATAATACTATCTCCTACAAGGATTTTTTACAAGAATTAGAAAGCTAACATTTGTAAAATGCTTAGCATAATGCTTGGTAATTCATGAGAAACACATGAGTGTTTGTCACATAAAAATAAAAACAAACAGGGCCGGCCCGGTGGCGCACTGGAGAGTGCGCCGCTTGGGAGCATGGCAGCGCTCCCGCCAAGGGTTCGGATCCCATGTGGAGACCGGTTCTGCTCACTGGCTGAGCGCGGTGTGGGCGCGACACCGAGGGTTGCGATCCCGTTACCGGTCAGTAAAAAAGACAAAAAGGAAAACAAACAAACAAACAAACAAACAAACGTCACAGCAAAGCCCTTTAAAAAAGAAGTAGCACGATTAAAAACTGAAGAAAACCCAGAAGGTTCATGACCTGATAAAAGCAACAATAAATAATAATTTGAATACCATAAAGGCTTAGAGGTATTTGTGAAAATGGATAATGTCCTGGAATATTTTCACACACACAAAAAATATGACTGTTCGTTATTGGGCTGCTGATGTCCAAGATGAGTTTGTGGTAGCTAGCCTCCAAGATGGCACCCAATGATCTCCACCTCCAGGTGTACAAGCTATTGTGTAATCCCCACTTCCTGCATTGTTCCAGCCTTGATCTACATAACCAATAGCAGAAGAGTTGATATGTCGCAACATTAGGTTATAAAAGTTACTGCTGCTTCCATCTTAGTCATTTTCTCTTGCCTACTCTCTCAATCTCTATAATCCTTCACTTTGGAGAAAGACAGCTGTCATGTCCCAAGCAGTCCTCTGGAGAGGCCCAGGTGGCAAGGTTCTGAGGCCTTTATCCAAGAGCCCGAGAAGAGCCAAAGACACCTGCTAACAGCTACATGATCTGAAAATCAAATCCTCCAACCCCGTGAAAACTTCAGATGACCATCGCCACATTTGACAGCTCTTCAACAACGTCATCAAGGGACCCCACGCCAGAATCACCCAGTAATGTGTGAACCATCCAGAAAATATGTGAAATAGTAATTAGTAGTTTTAAGCTGCTAAATTTAGCAGTTATATGTAATGCAGCAATTGAGAACTAATACTGAGTTAAAGGAAGATCCATGTGCTATTTTGCAAATTCCATGGAAAAAAAATGTTTTTTCATTGATGTGTATAACATCCCTTATACACATACTCCTTAACTTTGTTTCAATTTTATCACATATCTCTTCTCACTGGAATGAGGGCGAAGACTTTTGTCTCTTTAGTCATTTATACATGATGTAGTCTCATTACCTAGAACAATGTCTGACACTTAGTAGGTGCTCAATAAATATCTGTAGATGTGAGCATATGAAGTAAATATACTTCAAATGTTTTTTTGTGGTTTTTCATTTTGTTTTTTTTTTTGCCTTTTTTTTGTCTTTTTTCGTGTCCGGCAACGGATCGCAACCCTCAGTGTCGCGCCCGT
>NW_007728778.1:56618-58878 GCF_000696425.1 Galeopterus variegatus | reverse complement strand
CGGGCCAGCCCCATCATTTTGTTCTGTTTTTTTATGGTACCAATTATCCTGGGATAAAGATGACTGCCTATATTTAAATTTCCTGACTCAGTACACTGTCAATAAACAGTAACTATAATCTGAAAGCAAATCTCAGTTAAAAAAAAAAAGTGTATGGGCTTGAGCAAGTTACAAGAAAGTGTAGGTACAAAAGAACTGCTGAGGTTATCATGAATATTGATCTGCAAACTTATTATCTAGATTAAATCTTTATCACCATATTTTCCAAGAACAAAGTATCTTATCATGCATGCGTATGAAAAGACTCCCATGTCTTTCCTCTTAATACTCAGAGCAGATGTACATTATTATTGCCAATCTTGCATCAGAGAGTAGTTACTAACTTTATTTAGGTAAAACTAAAGAGATAAGTCAGATATTGATTTTAAGAAATCTAAGAGGGCATGACATCAGTTTCAGAGACATTTGTAAGGATTGTTTAGAATAGATTATAATAGAAAGGCCTCGTAGAGCAGGCTTCATGGGTGTGTGACCTGTGTAGGAGCAGTGCTTTGAAGGGCCCATTGCTTGGCTTAATACTATGCTGTTGTCATCTTAAAATTCTTAATACTTTATGAACAAGTGGCCTCCATTTTCATTTTGCACTTGTCCCTGCAAATCATCTGGCTGGCCCTGAGGCCCAGTGAAGACATTACTCAACTACTACTCAGTGCCAAGGATATAAGCAGAGATGGAATGCCCAGAAAGGCAGACAGAATTTTCTCTAAGGTAGATACCTGAGCGCTTTTTCCATTTTCCTCTTGTGTGGAGGAAATGAAGAAATAGCAGTAGTGGGCTACTGCTTGCTACTTAAAGAGTGGCCTATAGGAACAGCAGAGGCGGCGTCATCTGGAAGCTTGTTAGAAAAGCAGAATTAGGGCTGAGCCCGTGGCACACTCCGGAGAGTGCAGCACTGGGAGCGCAGTGACGCTTCCGCTGCGGGTTCGGATCCCATATAGGAATGGCTGGTGCACTCACTGGCTGAGCGCGGTGCGGGCGACACCACGCCAAGGGTTGCGATCCCCTTACCGGTCACGAAAAAAGACAAAAAAAAAAAAAAAGAAAGAAAAAAAGAAAAAAGAAAGAAAGAAAAGCAGAATTAGGACCTACTCCAAACCTATACCTTGCATTCTGAGAAACGTTGCCATGCTTTTCCAAGAATCACCCATGATGCCTGTGATCATGGACATTTGCAGTTGTCCAGACTCCTTAAAGGAGACTTTTCCCCCCATCCACCAGAAAACCCTTAACTTAAGATGTTGCCAGATTGGCATGCTAGCTGGTTTGAACAGTATTACTGTTCCTTCTACAGTCCATTCTCTAGGACTGGGTTAATATAAAGTGAAATAGTTTGAAAAAATAAAAAAAAATAATAGCAGAGAGAAGAAAGAGCAAAGAATAGGTTATTAGAAACTAAGCTGAACAGATGGAAAGAAGTGTAACAATAACAAAATGAAAGAAAAAAAACACTACCCTAAAATAAGTAGCTAACACTGAGCACCAAAAACGTGCCAGGCATCTTATAAAGTGTATATATACAGATTATTTAAATTCCACCACAATCTTAAGTAGATGCTATTTGTATCTTCCCTTGCAAATGGAGAAATAGTCTTAAAGAGTTTTGAAATGGCCATGATATAACATATCAAGGAATCGTGTATTATTTTCACCACTGTGCATGTTTGTTACGTATTTATAAACATCTGCTGAACGGATGCATCTGTGTGGATTCGTGCACATTATTTCAGAAGTAGGTCTTGACCGTTGTGGAGCACTGCAGAAAGGAACAATAAGGTCAAGGCCAAACTCAACTCACTGCCTTAATCTGTCAATTTGAGATAAAAAGGAAGAAAACTCCAAGACTTAGTTGTGGAAGCGCAGGTAACACAATAGTTGGTATTTTGGCGTTACCTATAGAGAATGACTCAGGCCTTTCTCTGATGGGAGGGAGGAGAAACCCAGAAGCCAAGGTCAAGTGCCTGAGGCTTCCAAACAAACAAAACCCACCGTTCTCCAAAACCAACCAAGCAAACACCAGCGAAAACCTCAACCGTTTCCAGCGAATGGATTTCCAGACCGAGAGCAGCGGGGACCTAAAGGAGCGTCAGAGTCTCCGGGACGGTGCACTCCGCTCGGCTCCGCCCCGTCCCCAAACCCAGAGACGGGGAGGAGCCGAGGAATCGAAAGAGAAAACGGGCCGAGGCTGGCGGCGGAAGACCTC
>NW_007728778.1:54991-55701 GCF_000696425.1 Galeopterus variegatus | reverse complement strand
CGCCTCCCGGCGTCTGCTTCCTTCCCTCGCCTTTTCTGTCCTGGGTCTGGGCGGGGGAAACGAGGCGACCACAAGCTGACACTGCCGGGGGTCGCCTGGCCCGCAGTGTGTGATGCGCTTAGGGTTTCTGAGCTGAGTTGGGTGTGCACAAGCGAGCTTCTCCCTCCGGTCCCCACGTGCCAGGGTGTCGCGCTCTCTCATGCCTTTGCTAGAGAAACGATTTGATTCTCCACGAAAGATCCGTGGCTGGGGATTTGTGTAACACGCTCTGAGAAGCCAGTAGATACGTCCGAACCCTTCTCCGTGGAAAGAAGCAGCTCCCTGTAGCAGTCCTCTTGGCCGTTTCCGCTGTTCTCTAAAATCGTTCTATTTCACATTTGCAAGAACCAGAAATAGGGTGCTGCCTGCCGACGGAAGAAACGTTTCATGTTTCTCCCAAGGGGGACGGGACTTCTCGTGGGATTCTACAGTTGTGTTCTTTTCTGCTCCTTCTCTCTCCTCTGGAAGCTCCAATGTTTCAGAAGTCCAGCCTTCCCTAATTCTGTCCAGTCATTTTTTGCCCAAACCAAGATGTATGCTTTTATCTCCATTTTATTACTCTTGAGTTCAGTTCTAGCTTTCAAAACCAAGACCAGCCCTACACTCACTTCCGAACAAAGTTTCTGGCCTGTATTCCTCTGTTCCAGCTCAGTTGCATTTCCAGATTAACA
>NW_007728778.1:42336-54224 GCF_000696425.1 Galeopterus variegatus | reverse complement strand
CATCCTTTGAAAGGCCATATCCAGGAGATGACTGTCTAGAAAATACAACTTTTAGAAGAGAGACAAGGATCCAGGTTGGAAGATGGAAAGTTTTCAGTGTTGGAGGATAGAGTTATATAAAGACTTTCAGAGTGTTGTAAAAACCTTGGGCTGAGAAAGACTGAAAAAGTTTCAAAGCAACTGCTGTTAGTAGGAGTTAACTTCATGAGGTGGATGCCCAGAAAGGAGAGCGTACAGGCTTCAAAACACAGTTGCTGGAAACTGTGAACACCTCTTAGTGCTTCAATCGAGATGGTTGTTGGGACCTGGGGTAGAGAACTGGGCACAAAGCATGGAAAGGGCCTTGCTTCCTTGGTACCCATGAGCATTAGGGAGAATTCTTCTGGCTTTGCAGGATGGATTAAAATATGTGGTAACAAAATCTCTGTATAACTCTAGGCAGGTTTATCTTTACAAAATTATGTCAAATTACGGATTGGTTAAGTTGAGACTCCATTGTTTACCTATCAGGTAAATCATGTACAGAATCTAGAAAACTCCTGGTTTCACAATGAAGTAATGTTAAAAGTGCTACAAGGAACATATAAACTATAGCATAAAAATCAGGCAAATTTAGAGGACCAAGAATGATAGTTTTTGGATCCTGGTATTTTATTAAGGGTTAGCAAGTAGGTTTCATCACGTTTGCAAACTGATTGATCAATAGCGGCTGCCTGAAGCATGGAGTTGAAAACTATTTATGGGATTGCAGCTGTATATTCAGTTGAGAAAGTTCCTGTTTGATTATTAATGTCTCTCATGGCCGTGGGTTCACAGAATGGTGAAGGTTTCTATTATTCCAGCTTTGGTATTTTCAAAAAGTTCCCAGGGACTATTCCTTAAATGGAAGTTAGGTGGCATCTATGACACTTTCCCACAAACTATCATTACATTATTGTTCAGTGAAGAATTATTCCAGCTTTGGTATTTTCAAAAAGTTCCCAGGGACTATTCCTTAAATGAAAGTTAGGTGGCATCTATGACACTTTCCCACAAACTATCATTACATTATTGTTCAGTGAAGACTAGGCTCCTCCATGGTTTATTATGAGAGGCCTCCCAGGATACCTGATGGGAAAGAAGGGATCGCAGCCCTGTCTTTGCTCTTTCACTCCTTTAGAAACTTCTAGTGCTCAAGACGTTCCTAACTGGGATTCAGCCTACCCTCCTTTGTACCAAAACCTAGATGTGCACTCATATTAACTGATGCTACTTATTTCACATCAGAACTGTTGACATTCTTGTCCTTTTTGTGGGGCGGAGAGCACAGACCCACTATTGGATCTAATAAAAGTGGTATGTATTCATTTCAGAATAATGTTTATATCCTAGCATACATGTAATTTTACAAAACATTTCAGAAAGTTCACCTTAAGAACACTTGCCAGAATGACACATGCTACATTTATATGACTATTTATATTTTTAGGCATATTCGTTTATGTATAAATAGATGATCATAACATCTTTATAATGAGTGATCCTAACTATTGAGCTATAGGTATGAACCTGCCATAATCAGCCCCTTGAAATCTGGATTAACTCCAAATAAACCTTACTCAAGAATGCTTTAAACCACATTATCTAACGTAAAGATAGAGAGGTGAATTTGGTGTAAAATAATGTTATCCAGCAGATATTTTTCTGAAGGTTCTAGCTAAAGCTCACATTGCCTAAATGGATATGTGTTATAAACTTGAAATCTTGGATCAGAATTTATTCTTTCATTTGTCCATCTGTCCGTCCATTTATCCAATGCTTTATTTAACATTTACTATGTATAAGGAACTGGTCTACGTTTCTGACTGATCCAGTGGAGAATAAGACATGTGCTGGCCTCTAAGAAATTATAGTCTAATAAATGAATATTGTTAGGTTTAAACATTGTACTGTGTATAATCCATTTTGCAGTGAACAAATGAAGAATTTAAGAACTGCTACCCTGGAAAAAAAGATTCCCTCAACCAGTTTACAAAAGAACATCTTTTCAGTTCAATCTTTGGGTACACAGGCACATAACTAATTATTGCACATTTCTTACCATTTTACTTTGCACAGCTAATATATATCTGTATACTTTTTACACAGACTTTCATACACCATATATAAAATGCTTTGTCCAAAGAAGTTTCTTAAGCAGCAATTTATAAAAGGATAGCCTATGAAAAATTTTTATTATTCTAATACAGGGCTTCTCAACAATGGCTTAACATTTCAGAACGGGAAATTATTTGTTGTGGGGGACATCCTGTGTGTCATAGGGTGATTAGTAGCTTGCATGGCCTCTACACACTAGATGTCAGCACCATAGTCTCAGTTTAACCATCCCCAGTATGGCTATTAAGGGATAATATTATCCTCAGTTGAGAACCACTGATCTAAGCTTTATAACTCTGAAGTCTTGAGAGGAATTCTCAGCCATGCTCAGGTGTTGTATCTAAATATTTTACTTTTTTTGCTCATCCCTGTATTTACCACAACTTCCAGAAGCTAAAGCAGTACCAAGGAGAAGATTTTAAATCCATATGTAAAATTTGTGATGTATCCTACTTCAAACTTCAGAATCTGCAAATGAGGGCTGTTAAGAGAAAAGTTTAAGTAACAGAAGTGAACTACAAACAATGAGTATAGAGAGCTGAAGAAAGAGTGAACTTACAAAGTACTTTATGCATCTCTAGTAATTTCAATATAAAACTTATCCCATGGTTGCATAAGGGAATCCTCACACCATTACCTGTCTTGATAAGTGCAAAATAAATAATCATTAATAGAAGAAATCCTAGATACCAATGGAGAAAAGGTCAAATTCTCATTGCTTTCTCAGTTAATGAAATAGGTACAAAGTCCCTTAAAATTTATGTTTTTCTGGGCCGGCCTGGTGGTGCACTGGAGAGTGCGCCGCTTGGGAGCGCGGCGGCCCTCCCGCCGAGGGTTCGGATCCCATGTGGAGACTGGTTTCCGCTCACTGGCTGAGCGAGGGGCGGGAGCAACACCGAGGGTTGCGATCCCGTGGCCAGTTCCCGGTCCGGTACGGGCACGACACTGAGGGTTGTGATCCGTTGCCGGTCACGAAAAAAGACAAAAAGGAAAAAAAAAAAAATTATGTTTTTCTGCAGATTTCCTATGGGCTGAATAGCCACACACTTCCACCAAATACCTTAGGCAAATTATGTCTGTGCCTCAGTCTATTCATCTGTGAAGAGGAAAATCCTCACACCATTACCTGTCTTGATAAGTGCAAAATAAATAATCATTAATAGAATAAATCCTAGATACCAACGGAGAAAAGGTCAAATTCACATTGCTTTCTCAGTTAATGAAAGAGGTACAAAGTCCCTTAAAATTTATGTTTTTCTGGGCCGGCCTGGTGGCGCACTGGAGAGTGCGCCTCTTGGGAGCACGGTGGCCCTCCCGCTGAGGGTTCGGATCCCATGTGGAGACCGGTTCCTGCTCACTGGCTGAGCGCGGTGCAGGCCGAGGGTTGCGATCCCGTTGCCGGTCCCCGGTACGGGTGCAACACTGAGGGTTGTGATCCCGTTACCGGTCAGTAAAAAAGACAAAAAGGAAAAAAAAAATTATGTTTTTCTGCAGATTTCCTATGGGCTGAATAGCCACACCCTTCCACCAAATACCTTAGGCAAATTATGTCTGTGCCTCAGTCTATTCATCTGTGAAGAGGAGGTAATATTGACATTTGCCTCATACTGGGCTAAGTTCATTCCTATAGAGCACTTAGAACAAATATTTGCATTCAGTTTAACAAGTCCCTTAACCCTATGTGTTTAGTGTACTCAGTGGCTGAGAACTTTCTTTTTACAGAATGGAAAGCCCAACAATTTGATCTTAAAGGAGTTGGTTACTCCTTTAGAAACAGTTGAGTACGTGCAAGAAGAAAATGCATTGTTTAGTCTATTCTTACTCCGTGGCAGTCTGTGAGAAAGATTTCACCAATCTTTCTTCTTTAGGGGGCAGATTAAGAACTAACAAATGGCTGAGAGCCTCCCTGGGTTTGTACTCGTAGCTCTTTTTGAAAATGACCATTTCCTTCTCAACAGAGCAACTTCTAAGATAGTTGCTACCTATATTGGGAAAATGAGGGGGTCAAAATACCTAAGATGGAAGAAGGGGCATTTTGATCCTATTAGAAAAATTTTGATTCCTGAAGAATTTAAAACTGTACCCTAATCTCCTCATGAGACTGGTTCAGGTCTCTCATCCATTTTCTATTATCCTTTATTATTATTTATTATCATTCCTTATTATTATGAGACTAAAACGATCCTCTTTTTTTATTGTTTTGAGCAAACATTGACCTTCCTTTCCATTTATAGGTTGATAAGAACTACAGGGCATTAATGAAACATCGTAGGTAGGCCAGCAAAGTAGCAAATTAGAATTCCAAAGAGATTACTTAGGAACATATTACATTTAAATCATAATTTGAATACGTGAGTGCCTCAAGAACGTGTGCGCACAAAACTTTAAGAGATTCTGGCCCTTAGAAGAATGACTGTTCAAAGTCATAATAAAGGTAGGTTTAGAGACAGAGTCTTAAGGTATAATGTTGATTTGAGAGAATTAGGACACACAATATCAATTAATATCCAAAGAACATGTTGTCCCTAGTTTTACAATCACAGGATAATTTCCTCAAGTTTTTCAGCCCTGGGTCCCCTGCTGGGAAGGTATTTTCCATCGTAACTTATTCAGTTAAACACACTTAATTCAAAACATAACAAAACAGAAAATAAGTGAAGGTAGTTATTTTTTAACAGATCTATTGAAAGGTTGTTCTGATTTATCAGCTTTAATTTTTCTCATGTTTGATTTTTAAACTTCTGCATCTATCAAAACTACAGGTGAAAAGTTCCCTATATATTCCTCAAAACTACATCTCTCCTCTCATAAATGAAATTAAGATTCAGGTCTTTCATGTTAATATGTTACATGGCTTTAGAGATGGTTACTCTTAAAAGTGGTTCACTATTACATCATCTATTGCCCTATGTTAAGAACATATATTAGTTGATCCTTTACCTACTGTTGATTCTGTGACAGAGGATTTGGACACAATGAGCAGAAAGAACCTATTGTAGACTCACAATTTGTGATACTTCTATGAAATCTGCTTTAACAGCCAGAATCGGGGTAGAACAGAAAAGTCACTCAGAAATGAAACACAAGGCTTTTTAAAATTTAAATGATGTAAAATCCTTGTTAGGTGGACTTGATAATGTGTCCTAATGTTATAGCAAATAGGAGAATAAATATTCTTGGATATACTGATCATATTTTTTTTCTGTGAAAGCAACAGATTGCTTTCAATAGATAGTTGGTCCTCATTTCTAACATCATGAGAATATTTGTTTTACTTTAACCCAAGTAAACCTGAAAGTATGATCTTTGAATGGCATTTTTATAATTCAAATGTTCTATATTTAAAGGAAAAGGAAGGTATAGCATGACAGTGTTTAAATTGAGCATTTATTCTGCCAGACACTGTAACATGTGTTTTCCAGACATTCTCTTATTTAATCCTTATATTCTGCCAGTTTGGTATTACCCCTTTGTTAATGAAGAAAATAAAGCTCAGAGAGGTTGAGTATATAGCCGAAGATTGCATAGCAATGAGGAGTCTGTTTATATGGTAAGACATTTCGGTCTGTTGCAAAGTTAAGAGACTGGAGAAATCCATCTGTGTGTGTGTGTGTGTATGTAGATGCATAAAAGAAGTACGCTTTGTGCAAAAGTCTCCATGGAAGTACTTTTAATGTCATTAGTGGTCTTGCAAAGTTAAAAGAAGGGGGCAGGAATTAGCCATAGGGAGAGGGCAATGCAGAGCACTTAGGGGTTCAGAGTATTTTGATCTTGGCAAGAAGTCATCAATTACAAATATTGAGGAGCCAAGGCTTGAGCTGTAGAGAGCAATGAAATGACAGGAGTAATTGCACTGGAATGACATAAAAAAGTGGCAAAAGGGATTCTTTTAGAAACTGGCCCCTAGTTGAGCAAGTGAAAGAGAGAAACACTTCCACGAGCTCTGGAAATATTGGTGCTGCTGACAGAAATCAAAGAAGGTGGCAACAAATAAAAAGTATATGTGGAGATATTTGTCTTTTCAAACACATGCATAAGACCAAAAACAAGTAACTTATTGGAATCATTGCTAAAAATTGGGGACATAAATATTTAAAATAAATTAATAATATATTCATTTCTTTCATTATTGAATTGGTATTATTATAACTACTTCACAACCAGAATGACTTAAACTTGGATGATAAAATGACATTCCTGAGGCAATGCAAAAATTGAGACATGCTTTGGAACTCACTAAGAACAAAATGATGTATACATTTGTGTATCTCTAAGCATTTGGGCTTTAATCTGTCCTTTGCTAACTCAGAGTGTCAATATTTTGGTTTTCTCACTGATTACATAAAAATCTAGTAAGATATACTTGGGTTTGGTCTCCAAATGAATGGAAAGAGTGTGGCTAAACTACCACCTCCCGTCCCAGCCACACATGTGTATGTACCCATGCATGCACCCATAATGCTCGAAGTTACTGCATTGCCCACACTCATGAGTCTCAAACAAATTTCTAGAATTGGACTTTCTTGGTCAAACAATTTGTGCAATTTTAAGGCTCTTGAAAGGGCATACCACTTTATTCCTCATATATGTGTATGCACGTGTGTGTGTGGGGGGGGTATATTCCTGTTTCCCAATGTCTTCTTGAAGATTGAGTCTTCCTTTTATGAACAATGTACGGATTTCATAGGCAAAAATAAGATGTTGTTGTTTCACTTACTATCACTTTAATACTAAAATTGAAGAAATTATGTATTATTAAATTGTTTTTCTATTTGTGATAATATTAAGGTACTTTTACTGATTTTTCTGTATCTTATTTTCTTCTTATTAAATGGAAGAGCCCTTGAATAATATTACTTTTAGTTGTAGGTGGTTTTCACAGGCTTTGTTTGCTTTTCAATTTTATTTATGGATTTTGTGGTACACTGAAGGTTTTTGTAGTTAACTCTATCAATTTTGACATTGTTTTTTCTTTGATATCCAACTGCAGAAGTCCCTTTCCCAGTGGTCAGTTTCTTAAAAAAATCTGTTGAGATTTTGATTGAAATCACATTGATCTGTAAGTCAGTTTAAGAAATTTTGTTATCATGACAATATAGCCTTCCAAACCATGAACATAGATCACCTTCAATTTCTCTTTGTAATATTTAGATCTCTTTTAATTTCCCTTTATATTATTTTATAGATTTCTGTGTCCAAGTCTTACACATATTCAGTTAAGTTTACTTATTTTTTTAATTTCAAAATTTTTTCCATTTTTCATGTTTATTAAACATTAAAATGTTTTTGTCTCATTTTCTAATAGTTTGTTGTCAACGTAAAAAAAAGTTACTTTTTTTTTTTTTTGTCCTTTTTGAGACCGGCTGCACCGCGCTCAGCCAGTGAGCGCACCGGCCATCCCTATATAGGATCCGAACCAGCGGCGGGAGCGCTCCTGCGCTCCTAGCGCTGCACTCTCCTGAGTGCGCCACGGGCTTGGCCCAAAAGTTACTTTTTTTATATTGATCTTGTATCTTACTATCTTACAACTTTGCTAAAATTTATTTACTAGTTCAAGTAGTGTTTTTGCAGATTACTTTGGTCTTTCTACAAATAGTATCCTGTTTTCTCCAAATATGAAGTTTTATTTCTTCTTTAAAATGTGTTTTTATTTATTATTCTTGCCTTATTGAACGCAATAGGACTTCCAGTACATTTGTGAAACCAAAGTAATGAGAGCAGGCATTCCTTCCTTTTTCCTGTTCTAAAGAATAAAGAAGATAGCTGTTCACAATTGAGTGTTATATAGGTTTTCATAGATTCCCTCAGTCTGGCTGCTGAGAATTTTTATCAGGAAATGGTGTTGAATATTGTCAAATACATTTTTGAAAATATCATATGGTTTTCCTTACTCCTGTATTCTGTTAATATGGTATATTATGTTGATTGATTTTCAACTGTTAAACCAACCTAGCATTTTTGAATAAACCTCGCTTGGTCATGATGTATTGTCCTTTTTATATTGTTAGATTTGATTTGGTAATATTTTGTTAAGGATTTTGCATCTGTATTTATGAGAACTATTTGTGTATAATTCTTGACTTGTCTTTTCAGGGTTAGAATCAGGGTAACATTGGTCTTATTTAGATTGCAAAGTGTTCCTTTCTCCTTTATTTCCTCAAAGTATGTGTGTAAGATTGGTATTATTTCTTTCTAAATTGAATAGAGTTCACCAATGAAACCGTCTGGGTCTAGAGTTTATTTTATGTGTCGATTTTCAATGACTAACTTAATACCTTAGTTGATAAAGGGTTGCTCAAGTGTTCTTTTTCTCCTATGATCAGCTTGATAATCTTGAGTGAAAGTGAGAAGGAAGGAGATTGATTAGGGGAGCGTCCTATACTACCCTGCAGTCCAATGAAGGTTTGAAAGTCCGGCAAGGCCATCAGAGAGTCATTAATCAAAAGCCACCTGTCAGGGGAGTCCCAGGTCTCCCCCAAATACACAGCCTCAGAGATCAGCCATTAGCAAGGTGCAGCCTGTGGGAACTGTGTGGCTTCCCTTGGTGTGATCATGAGACTCCAGCAATCAGCAATTAAGCTTTCTGTCAATGGGGGTCTGTCAGGTGCATCTCATGGCTGCCACGTGCGTGCTCTCCTGTGCATTCTTGATGTCCTGCATTCCCAGTGCCTTCTCTGACAAAGATGGTCAATCAACACTTATTGATTGAATGAATCATCTGAATTCCTTAGCAGTTGACAGTCCCAGCTTATATTTGTCATTTGCCGTTTATAGAATTGCCATGTATTTTTGTTCTATTTTTATATTTATATATACCCACATTATATCCAAAGCCCTGCTTCATCAAGATTATTTTTAAATGTCTAAAACTCAAAAACTTCATTAATTCATTGATTAGCAATCCTTCTAGGCTCAATAAAGAAAAAAAGATCATGATAACTCGCAGAAATAATTTGCTTAAAAATAAACAGCTTAAAGCTATTAAGGGCATGACATATGGAAAATGTCATTTATCTACTTCTTCAATAAGGATCTATTGTATGCCAGGAATGTGCTCAGTGTGGGTAACACTGTGATGAATAAGACAGATAAGCTTGCCCATGTTTTGCTTATAGGTTTCTGAGACACACACATAACAGTTTAACATATAAGTACATAAAAAATTATGTAGAAGAGCTAGAGTTGGAAACTTACCAAATCATAGTGCCCTGAAGTTTTATTTATCCTATGCAGTCAGTTAGTGTTAAGAGATTCAACCATGTTCATATAAAAACATGCCTAAGATAAATTAACACAAAATTCAAAATTGAGGAATCTATAAATAATGGTCACATTTTTCCTTCAAATAAAAAAAACAAAAAGTCCATCTTCCTGGAACATTTCCAGAATTGCATCTCTTTTATAAAGCTTTAATAAAATTTGATTTATATATTTATTTATTTACTCAGTCCTTTCTTCATGCTTTATTACTTAGTGCTGCAAAGCACAAAGATGAAGAGGACACTTTCCATATTCATAATTGTTTTATCACATGTCTATAGGTGACAATTTGCTACTAGAATCTTCTGATTATTTGCAATTTATTTTATTTAGTTTTTTACTGGGTCAACACTTTAACAACTTATATATGAAATGCTATAAACATGCTTGGTGAAGAGGACTTAATGGATAAGACATTGTTTCTAGTCTCAAAAAAATGTCAAAATTAGATAGTAGTTCTAATATAAAATGTTTATAAATCTAATATGGAAATTTTATATAGTTATTTATTATAATCTGATGGAAATCAAGCTTTGACTTTCACACTTAAAAAATATCTCCAAGTTAGTTATACACAGATTACTTTAGAAAATTGACATACTAGATATAAAATCTTTTTTTTTTTTCTTTTAGGAAAGTCTCAATAGACATCAATACTTGAATTCTTTATTTCCCAGTGAAAATTCCACTGCCTTCTATGGAATAAATCAGTTTTCTTATTTGTTTCCTGAAGAGTTTAAAGGTATGGTCTGGTGGTGTTATTAGTTGATTAATTTCTTAATATTAACTTGTTTGCTTAATTTTTGAAGAATTGTTTAATTGTAAATCTAGTAAATGGAGTAATAGTTGGCATTTATTAAATACTTATCAACTAAGTGTCAAGCATATACCATGTGCTGAACGTAAGAAGAATAAATTCATGGCCACTTTGCTCATCACTGCTTAAGAAATAAATATTATAATTATACACATTTCCATTGCTATGAGGGTCAATTGTCTCATCACTTCTGTAATTTACTAGTGCTATTTCTATTCAGGACAACCATGGTTCCATGGGTTATGATAAAACAAATGATGTCAATTATACAATTTTATTATTGACCTCATTCTATCAAACAAGTAATTTTATGTGTCAGCTCCAGCCTTATCATAGGAATTTTTCTCTCTTGTAGCTTCCAGCTGAATGTATTCCATGTATAGAAGAGTACAAAGAAAAATCTAAAATGGCAGGTCTACTAGAAAGCTACTTTTCTGCTTGAAAAATTCCTCTGAAAAGAATTCCAAGGGTTCCTCCCTAGAATGTAATATTGTTTGTCTTTTCATTTCATGTTTCTACTCAGCCATTTATTTAAGAAGCAAATCTTCCAGGTTTCCCAGATACCCAGCAGAAGTACAAATGTCCATCTCCAACGTGTCTTTGCCACTAAGATTTGACTGGAGGGACAAGCATGTTGTAACTCAAGTGAGAAACCAGCAAATGGTAAGTTTTATATTTTTTTCTTTTTTAATCTGTTAGGCATTGAAAGGCAGCTTTGAGGTCAAGTTCAATTAAGCTTGTAGTGAAACCCATCGTTTCTCTAGGTAAAATCATACCTCATTTATCCAAAAACAACAATGAAAGGAGAATCTCTGGAGGAATCAAAGACGGATGTCAAAGCCTTGACTGTTATTCCTGGAGATAAACCTTCCTTGTGTTCTCTCACTAACTGCTGCTGCCACCCTGCACACTAACTCAGAGATCCTTCCCAGAAGCTGTTTCACAGAAACCAAGCCTTCTCTAGAATAGCAGAAGGAAGGCTGGAGTAGGTAAACATGACCACTAAATGCTTAAGTGGTTCAAAAGAAAGACAGCGGCGAAGAAGTAAAATGAAATTGGTTGCATTTACCAGCAGCGTGGCCAGATCTCCTGGGTCCTGAAGCCTCCTTCTGTGAGCTGCATCAGAAAACCCTGTCCCCATCCTCACTCCCTTGCAGCATCGCATACCTTTTAGTCTGTAGTCCTTAAAAGTGCAGTCAGTTCAAATATCAGGAGACATATGTGTTCTTAAAAATCACCACCTGTACAAAAGTGTGCAACAAAATGACAGGGATTATGGGAGAAATGAGGTTAGATCACAACGCTTTAAAATTTAAGTCAAGGACCAGCCCATGGCTCACGTGGGAGAGCGTGGTGCTGACAGGACCAAGTCAAGGGTCAAGATCCCCTTACTGGTCATCATTAAAAAAAAAAAAAAACTCAAGTCAAAAACATGTTAAAAAAAAAATGGAAATCTAACAAACATGGTAGCACAATTTTACACATGTTAAATGATCAAGAAGTAAGTACTGCAATAAATACAGCAATTTACCTTGAAAAAGACCCTAAGTGTGCTTGGTTGGGAGGGTGCAGCTTGTGAGTTATTGCAAGGTGGTGAAAGGAGGGTTATCTGAGATCGGAATGGAAAGGGTAACTCCAGACGTGGATGGGGATGACCTATAACACAACACACAGA
>NW_007728778.1:41397-41982 GCF_000696425.1 Galeopterus variegatus | reverse complement strand
TGTTAAATGATCAAGAAGTAAGTACTGCAATAAATACAGCAATTTACCTTGAAAAAGACCCTAAGTGTGCTTGGTTGGGAGGGTGCAGCTTGTGAGTTATTGCAAGGTGGTGAAAGGAGGGTTATCTGAAATCGGAATGGAAAGGGTAACTCCAGACGTGGATGGGGATGACCTATAACACAACACACAGAATGAATCCCCCTAGCTGGCAGATGTGTGGGGGTGCATGCGTGCTTTGCTGACATTCCCAACTTCTCTGCACCCCCATCATTGGTATGGGGAGTGCCGTCCGACGGGGGTAAGGTCAAGCCCCTAGCCACAAGAGAATAGTCTCAATTGGTGTGCAATTTGTCTGCTGCAGTATGCAAAGTTCAGACATTCACTCCACAGAGGCATCCAATTGTTCTTCCTTTTTTTTTTTTGCCTAACTCTGCATCACATGGTCCTATATGAAGTCAGTTGCATTCAATTTCAAATCCTACTCTCTCCTTTACCCTTTCTGTCCATCCTTCTCTTTCCTTTTACATGAACTCTAATTTCATTTCCTCTCTCTCCTCCTTATTTTTCAGGACCAGCCTTTTAATT
>NW_007728778.1:5440-41116 GCF_000696425.1 Galeopterus variegatus | reverse complement strand
ATAGAAATAAAAAATTTAGATTAAGAAATTTAAATCCGATAAGGTATAATTTATATTTACCACCTTCCAAATTTAGGAATTATAGTATCATTAGTGCATTTCAATTTTACTGATGAGTCAATCCAAAATTGCTTTCTATAGACTCTGCAATTAATATCAAGCAGCCTACATACCAAGAAGCAATTCTTGAACATCCTGTGTTCCTTGCATTTTTCAAGACACAACCTATAAGAAAAACATAAGCCAAAACTTTATCAAGAGTATACTACTAAAAGTAACTTATGTCGCACGCACCATAAGCATGATGGGAATGCAGGGGTAGTTAAACATAGGCTGAGGAAAAGGACTTGTGTTGGAAATTGAAGAGCAGGATAACTTTGTGTAAGTAAAACAATCATTGAAAAATGTTTTAAAAGCACATGAAAAATNAACTGGTGAAAGATTCAGAATACCCATTTAAAGCTCAAAATGGCCTGTGCCATTACTTTTCTGATTCACAATCTGAATTTTCAATTAAAGGTTATTCTGCATATGACTTCAGGTAAATATCTTATTCTATTGTGTTTTTCTGTATATATTCTTGATTTATCATCTATTCACTATTCAAAATTAATCACTTGATTGAAGGCATCGCTATGTACCCTTACTTGTTTTAAAATCTGTTTTTTATTAGGGAGACTAATTAGCAATCACAAAGAGTGTTACAGATGTTGTTTCTTAAATATAATCTACTAGTTTTTTTCTGTGTCATTTCCATAGAAATAAAAAATTTAGATTAAGAAATTTAAATCCGATAAGGTATAATTTATATTTACCCCACCTTCCAAATTTAGGAATTATATTATCATTAGTGCATTTCAATTTTACTGATGAGTCAATCCAAAATTGCTTTCTATAGACTCTGCAATTAATATCAAGCAGCCTACATACCAAGAAGCAATTCTTGAACATCCTGTGTTCCTTGCATTCTTCAAGACACAACCTATAAGGGAAACATAAGCCAAAACTTTATCAAGAGTATACTACTAAAAATAACTTATGTAGCACACACCATAAGCATGATGGGAATGCAGGGGTAGTTAAACATAGGCTGAGGAAAAGGACTTGTGTTGGAAATTGAAGGTCAGGATAACTTTGTGTAAGTAAAACAATCATTGAAAAATGTTTTAAAAGCACATGAAAAATACAAAAGCTGTCTGTAGCTGGCAAGCTTCAAAGGATTTATAATAAAATGCATGGGGTCGCTGAATACATTGGTCAGCAACTCCTTTAGGAGATGAATTGTGCCTCTTTAAGCAATCAGTTCCTTGAGAGTACGGGAGTCCTTCAAAAAGTTCATGGAAAGATTCATATTATCTTTTAATTCTATTTTTCCATGAACTGTTTGAACTCCCCTCATATAAGGGAAGGGTGTACACCAGAAGGAAGTAGATTTTCAAAATGTTATTAAAAAGTATTTAGGAAATCCCTTGTCATGGGGAGCAAGTTGAATAAAATTAGGAAGAAGGAAAGAATAATAGGCATTAGTCTGAATTAGAGGGGAAGAGAGAGAGAGAGAGATAACGCTAGTGCAAGTGTTTGGGGCATTGGGCCTTTAGTTAAGTAGGAAGAGGTCCTAATAAAAATCTCAATGTTTACATTGAACATTAAACCCTCTGATAGTACAAGGATAAGCTGATTGCATTAAACTGCAAGAAAATATTTCTTTGATTTATCTATTCATTTAAAAATTTACTGAATTTATTTAGGTTTTGAGGATTTGGCAGTGAACAAAACAGGCAAAAACCCTGCCCTCATGGACTATATGTTAGTGATTAAGACAGGCAATAAACAAAACAAATAAATATATATGGCATGTTAGATGTCATAATTTATAAAGAGAACAACAACAACAACAAAAAAAAAAAACAGTAGAAAGAAGAGGAAACATCTGGAAGGAAAGGGACAACAACAACAACAAAAAAAACAGTAGAAAGAAGAGGAAACATCTGGAAGGAAAGGGAGTATACAATTTTAGAAAAAAAAAAAAACAGTAGAAAGAAGAGGAAACATCTGGAAGGAAAGGGAGTATACAATTTTAGAAAGGGTTGCCAGGGAGGGCCTTACTGAGAAGGTGATATTTGAGTGAAGACTTGAAGAAGTGAGGAAACTTAATCATGCAGGTATCTGAAGAAATACTGTTCCAAGCAGAGGGAACTGTAAATACAAAGGTTCTGAGGCAGAGACATGTTTGGCATGTTTGAAAAACAATGAAGAAGCCAGTGTGACTGTAGTGGAGAGAAAAATGACAAGACTAGTTGGAGACGAGGTCAGATTGGTTACCAAGGAACAACCTTAGAGCAGGATATTGTAAGAACGGTCTTGGAGATGAGAGACAATAGATTAATACCCCTCACGGAGGGTAAAGCCCTACACAGTTTTTTTATGGGAGATAAGGAAGAAGGGAGGCAAGGAATATTCCGGGCTTTTGAGTCTAAATGAAACAATGGAATTACCATTAATGAGATGTGAAAGTCAAGGACAGGAATAGATTTAGAAGTAAATATCGAGTTCAGTTGGAACATGTAGAAAGTGATCCCAGGAAACGGTTTTGGGGGAATGGGGAAATGAGACAGAATGAGGCTAGCAGAGTTTCTCTATTAAGCCAGTCAGTACTGCGGGTAACTTGGTGCTTAATCCTACTGGGAACTCTGGGACAAGGGTATAATATGCACTTCACTGCCATCCCAGTCGAGCTGATGAGCATCCTCTCTCCTGATTCATTAGCTGACAGTGCAGCTGCGGTAGAGGTGGGGAGTGAGCCTGATTCCCTGGCTCTACAAGAGAAAGGCCTCAGGCAAAGAGCTGCAGTTTCTCACTGTTGCAAGCCGGGCTGGCATGCCTTGAAGTGGTGAGGGCCAGAAGATGTGGGAAGGTCTTCCAAAGCATCTGCTATGACTGGGCATTGCCCCAGCCCCTGGCTCTTCAGCATCACCGTTTCCATCTGAGGTGGGTGTCTGAGACTCAGGGAGAATCACACAGCTAGTACACTGTAGAGCTGGATTGGAACTCAAATCTGTCCAACACTGCAGCTCGTACTTCTTACCCTCCCTCTATCCTTAAGGTCATGCTCTTAGTTCTGCTGTTCTTAGGCAATGTCAGCCCAGGGCACAGCTATCAGCCCAAAACTCCATAAAACATTGTGTAGTGCCTGAAAAAATCTAAGAAGAAAACAAATACACTAAAACATAATAGCATAATCTAGTCTTAAAGCAAAATGACCATTCACACCCAGGCTTCTTCATGAATTTTTGCTCATCAGACCACAGAAAAGACATTTCAGAACTCAAACTAAAATAAGAACATGACTATTTAAATAAACAAAAAGGGAAGGAACCTACTACCTATAATGATGGATCAAAAATTAGGACAGAATATGACATACTGAATTCCAGGGAAGATGAGATGGAAATATACATAATCATTAAGTGTCAGTGACATGACAGAATTGCCTTAGTCACCAAATCTTGATGACAATGAAATTTAAAGGAATTATTTGAAATTACAGGTTTTGTAAATGTTTGATCTGTGAACTAAATAGTGAGTTAATGGAACAAAGGTTTGATAACGTATCCATTTTCGACATTGTACATTTTGGTAGTAGTCCTATATTGAGCTAACAATGGAAATAAAGATACTGTCTGGAGTATATTTCAACTTGCTAAAAGCCAACATCTTTCTGAAAGACAACTGATAACAGTGACACTCAGTTCTGGGGCCAAATGCAACATTATCCTCTGGTAACGACTGTTGCATTTCATCCTATTATTTTCTAATATCTTGTCTTTTCTTCAGCTCTGGGTCAAAACAAGGATTATTACTAAATTGTTTCTTTCATCCTACAATGTTAATAACCCTTTACATTCTAAAAACTATATTTCCTTCTTGATCTTTCTTCTTCTCTCATGTTGTTCCTGTAATTGGACCTTTGATGTGATGTATTTACAGGGTATCTTTTGTTTTCTGTAGATGGAAACAGCTGTGTTCTGGTTAATACAGAGATTATCATATATATCATGTTTAAATTACAAGATAATCAAATAACTTTAGTACAATAAAATATATTTTATACACTAAAACCTATGCTGAGCAAAATTAGTTATTATATGACATAAATGAGGGAAGGAAACATTTTTTATGTTAAACTTAGAGTATAACTCATATGGTAGGCATGATACATAATTCATACCTATAATTTTATCTTTATATTGATTCTGCATGGTAAGTGGAATGACTCCAATGTACAACTGGAATTCAAACTCAGGTATTGGGTAATTCAAAGCCTTTACACTATTGTGATGCTTATGATGCCTTTTTAAAACTTTTATAATTTTGCCTATATCAGGCTACTATTATTATTATTACAGTAACAAAAATTAGAAATGCCTGCTTATAGATCACCAAAAAGAAAGGATCACAGTAATAAGTAAAATGAGTAAATGTATAGTTTCTATTTTAAAAAATTCTCTTGTTGTGTGTTTAATTTTTTCCTCATTTGTGGACAGACTATCCCATTTCTAGAAACTGGTCTCCATCTGGGCATTATGATGGATTATTGACTCTTTCAAGCAACTAATCCACTCATGGCTTGCTGCAGCAATAAACTACCAAAAGCTTTCTTAATGGCCTGAACTACCAGTAACTTGGTTTCAGTGTACTTCACTCACAAGGCTGACCTTTGAAAATGTAAATAATGGTTTGATCACATACTTTTAAGACATGAAGGCCAAATGTTGCACAACATAAGACTTTATTAGTAGATGCCCATGTGTGAAAGCAATAATTATGTCTTTTGCAGTCTTCACTATCTAGCATCTAGTTCTCTTGGTAGCTTAACATTTCTTTTTTTTTTTTTACTTTTTAAACATTTCTTCTATGGTATAGTTATATTAGTCACTTTTGGCTAACCCTTTCCTATAATTTTTATATTTTACAGTCACTAACATAGATTGGTTAATCTCTTAATTTTCACATGGCATAGCAGAGATGACAAGATATTTCCGAATACACAGTTTTTCTGTTTTATTTTTAATCAAAAGAATCTCTGTATTTTAACTGGATGCTTTGCCAGCCAGCTGCAAAACTCCATTCCCCATTTCTTCCGTGCATTTCTTTAAGCTAAGCTTAGCCACATAACTGAGTTCTAGCCAGTGAGATCCATGCATATGCAAGGGTACTCCATGCAGTTATGGATATATGTGTTAGATGGCTGGAGCTCCAGCAGCGGTCTTGGACCATGAACAGACCTTGAGAATGGAAACTTCATATAACCAAAATATAATAGAGAAAGAGCCTGGGTTCCTGACATCCTGGAGCCCCACACCAGTCTTGTATTGCCAATATCCCAGACTTCTTTTAGCCTCTATTATTTATGTCTTTTGTAATTGCATCCAAACCTACTCCTAACCATGGACAGATTAGATTATTTTTATTTTTACCTAATAACTAATCTCCTTAAACCGTTTTTTTTTCTTTTGGTAGTAACCAAGAAGATGAAATGGCAAAAGCACTTCTTACCTTTGGCCCTTTGGTAGTGACAGTAGATGCAGTAAGCTGGCAAGATTATCTGGGAGGCATAATACAGCATCACTGTTCTAGTGGAGAAGCAAATCATGCTGTTCTCATAACTGGGTTTGATAAAACAGGTATGTGCTGATAAGACTCAGATGATTTCATTCCAGCTTGAACTCAGATTTCCAAATGATTACCAACCTGTGTAATGTTAAAATTTGCTTCTGAGCTCTAGTAGTTTTTTGATAGAGGTTATGGGTTTTTTTCTGTATATAAGAGCATGTCATCCACAAACAGTGACAGTTTGACTTTGTCTTTAACAATTTGGATGTCCTTTATTTCTTTCTCTTGCCTGATTGCTCTGATTAATACTTACAGTACTATGTTGAATAGGAGTATTGAAAGTGGACATCCTTGTCTTATTCCTGTTCTTAAAGGAAAAGTTTTCTATTTTTTCCCATTCAGGATGATGTTGCCAGTGGGTTTGTTATATATGGCTTTTATTGTACTGAGATACTTTCCTTGTATACCTAATTTGTTGAAGGTCTTTATCATGAAGGGATGCTGAATTTTGTCAAATGCTGTTTCTGCATCTATTGAGATAATCATATGGGTTTTGTCTTTGCTTTTGTTGACGTGGTGTGTCACATTTATTGATTTGTGAATGTTGAACCATCCTTACATCCCTGGGATGAATCTCACTTTATCATGGTGTATAATCTTTCAAATTTGCTGTTGTATTTCATTTGCTAATATCTTGTTGAAGATTTTTGCACCTAAGTTCATCAAAGATATTGGCCTGTAGTTTTCTCTTTTTGTTGTGTCTTTGTCTGATTTTGGTATCAGGGTGATGCTGGCTTCATAGAATGAGTTTGGCAGGATGGCTTCTGTTTCAATTTTTTGGAAACATTTGAAAAGGATTGCTATTAATTGCTCTTTAAAGATTTGGTGAAGCCATCTGGTCTTGGCCTTTTCTTTGTTGGGAGACTGCTGATTACTGTGTAATCTTATTGCTTGTTATTGGTCTGTTCAGGTTTTCTATTTCTTCTTGGTTCAGTCTTGTTTGTATGTGTTCAGAAATTTACCCATTTCCTTCATATTTTCAAATTTGCTGGCACGTAATTGTTTATAATGGTCTCTGATGATTCTTTGTACTTCTGTGGTATTGGTTGTAATGTCTTCTTTTTCATTTCTCATTTTTCTTATTTGGATCGTCTCCTTTTTATAGTTAGTCCGGCCAAAGTCTTGTCTATTTTGTTTATCTTCTCAGAAAAACAACTTTTTGTTTCATTGATTTTTTTGTGTGTCATTCTTTTGGTCTCTATTTCTTTGATCTGTGTGCTGATGAGAAAAATGTATATTCTGTCATTGTTGGATGAAATGTTCTATATATGTCTGTCAAGTCCATTTGGTCTAAGGTACTGTTTAAATCCAATATTTGTCTGCTGATTCTTTGTCTAGATGATCTGTCCAATACTGAGAGTGGTGTGTTGAAGTCCCCAATTTTTACTATCTCTCCTCTTAGGTCTAGTAAGAGTTGCTTTATATATCTGGGTGCTCTGATATTGGGTGCATAAATACTTATAATTGTTATATGTTCTTGTTGCATTGATCCTTTTATCATTATATAGTGTCCTTCTTTGTCTGTTTTTATAGATCTTGGTTTGAAGTCTATTTTGTCTGATAAAAGTATGGCAACTTGTGCTCACTTTTGGTTTCCATTTGCATGGAATGTCTTTTTCCATTCCTTCACTGTTAGTCTATGTGTGTCTTTACTGGTGAGGTGAGTTTCTTGCAGGCAATATGTAGTTGGGTCTAGTTTTATAATCTATTCAGCCAGTCTATATCTTTTAAGTGGTGAATTTAGTCCATTTATATTCAGGGTTGTTACTGAAAGTTATCACCTTATTCCTGCCATTTTATTAACTTCTCTTGGTTGTTTTATATTTCTTATGCTTATTTCTTTCCCTTTCATTGTTTATCTTTTCTGTTGGGTGTTTTTTGTAGTAATAAAATATATTTTCGTTTCCTTTCTCATTTGCATGTCTGTTCTAGTAATGGTTTTATTTTTCTCATATATTTATGGTGATACATATCTCTTTTTTGATTCCAGATGTAGGACCTCATTGTGGATTTGTTGAAAGGCTGGTCTTATGGTGGTGAATTCCCACAGGTTTTGTTTGTATGGGAAAGATACTATTCCTCCTTTATTTCTGAAGGAAAGCTTTGCTGGATATATTATTCTTGGTTGACAGGTTTTTTTTTCTTTTAGCACTTTGAATATGTTGATCCACTCTTTCCTGGCCTGTAGAGTTTGTGATGAGAAGTCTGATGTTAGCCTGATGGGGATTGCCTTATAGGTAATTTGATGCTTTTTTCTTGCTGTTTTTAGAATTCTTTCTTTGTCTTTGACTCTTGATAATTTGATTATAATATTTCTTGAGGAGGTACTTTTTGGGTTGAATCTGTTTGGGGATCTTTGAGCTTTTTGGATCTGTAAGACTGTATCTCTCCCAATATTTGAGAAGTTTTCAGCTATTATTTCATTAAACATGTTTTTAATGCCTTTTCCTTTTCCTTTCCCTGGAATAATCATGTTACATAAGACAAACATAATATGGATGTTCATATGCTTACAGTTATCAGAAAGATTTCATAGGTTTCCTTCATTTTTTTCAATTATTTTTTCTTTTTCTATTTTGGTCCAACAATGTTAATTCAAAACCTTGTCTTCTAGTTCAGAGATTCTTTATACTGCTGGTTCTAGAACTCAATAACAAATTCAGTAAAGTTTCAGGATAAAAAATCAATACAAACAAATCAGTAGCATTCTTAAACTCCAGGAATAAACAAGCAGAAAAAGAAATCAAGAAAGCAAGCTCATTTACCATAGCCACCAAAAGAACAAAATACCATACCAGAAATAAATGTAACCAAAGAGGTAAAATATCTCTGCAATGAGAACTACAAAACACTGCTGAAAGAAATTAAAGAGGACATCAAAAGATGGAAAGACATTCCATGTTCATGGATTGGAAGAATTAATATCATGAAAATGTCCATACTTCCCAAAGTGATCTACAGATTCAATGCAATTCCCATCAAAATACCAGTGACATTCTTCTCAGAACTAGAAAAAAATAATCCTTAAATTCATATGGAATAGCAAAAGACCAAAAATAGCCAAAGAGATCCTGAGAAAAAAAAATAAAGCTGTAGTTATTATACTACCTGACATCAAACTATGCTACAAAGCTATAGTAATCAAAACATCATGGTACTGGCATAAAAAAGGGCACAAGGACTAATGGAACAGAATAGAGAACCTGGAAATCAACCCAGGTACTTACAGCCAACTAATCTTTGAGAAAGGCACCAAGAACCTACAGTAGGGAAAGGACAGACTCTTCTGCAAATGGTGCTGGGAAAACTGGATATCTATGTGTAGAAGAATGAAACTAGACCCATGCCTCTCACCATATATCAAAATCAACTCAAAATCGATTAAAGACTTAAGTATAAGACCTGAAACTATAAAACTGCTAGAAGAAAACATAGGGGAAACACTTCAGGATGTAGGTCTGGGCAAAGACTTTATGAATAAGACCCCAAAAGCACACCAAGAAAAGAAAAAATAAACAAATGGGAGTAGATCACACTAAAAAGCTTCTGCACAGCAAAGGAAACAATCAACAGAGTGAAAAGACAATCTACAGAATGGGAGAAAATATTTGCAAACTATACATCTGATAATGGGTTAATATCCAGAGTAAACAAGGAACTCAAACAACTTAACAGTAAAAAAAGAAAACAAAAAAATCCAATTAAAAATTGGGCAAAGTAGCTAATTAAACATTTCCAAAATGAAGGTATACAAATGGCCAGCAGACACATGAAAAAATGGTCAGTATTACTAATCATCAGGGAAATGCAAATCAAAAACACACGGAGATATTATCTCACTTCAGTTAGACTGGCTATTGCCAAAAAAACAGAGAATCACAAATGCTAGCGAGGATGTGGAAAAAGGGAAACTCTTCTACACTCTTGGTGGACTGTAAATCAGGGAAACCATTATGGAAAACAGTGTGGATGCCTCTTAAACAACTATAATAGAACTACCATGAATTCCTGCAACCCCATTTCTGAGTATATACCAAAAGGAATCAAAATCATCATGTTGAAGGGATACCTGAACTCCCATGTTCATCTCATAGCTGTATTTACAGTAGCCAAGATATGCAACCAAGTAAGTGTCCATCAACACACAACTGGATAAGGAAAATGTTGTATATATGCAACGGCATATTACCTAGCCATAAAAAAAGAATGAAATTCTGCCATTTGCAGGAACATGGATGAGCTTGGACAAAATTTTGTTAAGTGAAATAAGGCAGGAAAAGAGAGAGAAATATCATATATCCAACTGGATAAGGAAAATGTTGTATACATGCAACGGCATATTACCTAGCCATAAAAAAAGAATGAAATTCTGCCATTTGCAGGAACATGGATAAGCTTGGACAAAATTTTGTTAAGTGAAATAAGGCAGGAAAAGAGAGAGAAATATCATATATCTTCACTCATAAATGAGAACAGACAGAGAGAGAAAGGGAGGGACAGAGAGAGATACCAAAATAATACATTGAACTTCCAGAAGGAAAGAACAGACCTATGGTTACTAGAGGTGGGAAAGGAGGAGAATAATAACAACACTGATTTGATCATCACATATTGTACACAAATACTGATCATCAACTCTGTACCCCATAATATGTGTAATCAATTATGTTTCAATTAAAAAATGAACTGGAAAAATTTTTTTTAAGTTGTAATTTAAAACACAGAAAAAATAAATTGATTCTGCTAGGTCTGAGCCCTTATGAAATCTTCTCAGTAATCTTCCAGGTGTAAATATCACGTCTGGTTCCACCTGTTAATTTTTTGGCAACTACCTTGTTAAAATGATGGCAATTCTTGATTTAAATATTGTGCATTCTTATCTGGAATATTTAGGATAATTGCTGGGTAAAGAGAAGTGCTTATTACTTTACCATACATATTTAACAATTTTTTTTTCTTTTGTTAATTTCCCAGAAATGTATGCTTGTTTTCATTTTATGCAGTTTCTGTATTAAACAGAATGAATTTAAACATATATTTCTATTGATTGGAGTGTGATACTAGTTATAGCTCAAGTTTACCTAGCTAGTTTAAGTTAGTGTTACAGTTCATTTATAGTTTTTTTCCTCACACCTACTGTACTTATCAAGAATCCAACTTTAAATTAAAAAATTATGCATCTGTAACAAATATAGTTTGTCAGCGTTTGTCACCATTTTATGTTTTGTAGGAATTATTCCATACTGGATTGTGCGAAACTCATGGGGACGTTTATGGGGAGTAGATGGCTATGCCCATGTTAAACTGGGAAGTAATGTTTGTGGTAAGTCATGAATTTGTGTTTAAAACTCCAGGATAAATATCAAGGAAAATTATTTGAATATATTAAAATTACAAACCTGTCCAGTTTATAGTATGCTTCCAATGTGCTCAAATCACTTTTGTAGTAATAATTTCCATGCTTTAACCAATTGATAAAAATAAAAGAGTGTTTTAAAAAGAGGCATTATAGCACATATTCACATTTTAAAAAGGAAGAGGGACTGTAGTAAAAAGTAACTATATATATGACATATATATATTAAAACATAAGATAAAGTAATATTTTACCAAAGTTATCTACTTCAAAAATCAGATTAACACTCAACTACAGAGGCTGAATTTCCCCCGAAATATCTCCTTGTGAATGTATAAAATTTGTCTTAATTTGTGTATTATAAAACTTGCTCAATTATTATGAAGAACCAGTTTTTCTTTGTATCAAAATATATGAAAATCTGAGCATCAACATTTTTTGTCACTTAATATGCCACTTTTTACCTATAAAATTCTAGCAAAATATCCACTGAAATTGAGAGGGTTAGGCAAACAGCAAGAATGCTGTTTTTACTGAATAACGTATTTTTAAAAAATTAACCACAAGCCAAACTAACATAGCTAGTTAAGTATTTTAAACTGTATTCTAAAATCTGTATTCAAATCTATATTCTAAAACTTTTGATCAATAAAATCAACAAATTTTCTGAATCAAGCTAGACCCAAATTAAATTGCATATGAGAACAACTAATTTCTTGTTACAATCAGTTCTAACATATGGACAACTTTTTAGAAATTGCAGAACCTTCCAGATTGTGAGACTGATAAAAGAGAGTTAAAGAAAACTATGACTTTGTACTGATTCACTCTAGTGACTATTGTTCAATCTTTCCATAAAGTAGAACCCATGCGAGTGACCTGTTCTATCACCAGAATAAGACATTTTTTATAAACAAAAATGTCAGGCATCATCTCTTCTAATATTTGCTTTTGAGGTTGCCATCTTTATACTGACAGGTAGCAATAACCATTAAGTTATTTTCTTAGTAGATACTAACACTTTCTGAAACAAAATGAAAATTAAGTTTTAATTTTCTACTTAAAAGGCATCTAAAGAGGAAATAGACTCATACTAAAAATGTTTTTTCCTTAGGTATTGCAGATTCCGTTTCTGCTGTCTTTGTGTGATACGTTGGGCAGATCAGGAAACAGCTACAAAAATGAAGGTTTTCATAATGCATTGTAACATAGTACTTCATTCTAAGCATTATTCAATTCAAGCTTCAGCACTACCTAGAAAAGGTTCTACAACCTAGTAATACTATTTAAACTAAGTCGTGTAATGTTCCCTTCTTATAAGAGGATGGACAGCCAAAGCCCCAGCACCCCAGCCTGCAGTGAAATCTATGGAACAGTTGCCTACTCTGGGAGGAAAGTCAGATTAGGAGATATTTTAGGTCCCTTTCCATTTGAAGAAGCTATTGATTGTTTTTGTTTGCTTATTGTTTTTGTTGTTTGTTCTTATTGAGAAAATTTAGGTAGGATTAATGAAGTGATAAGAATTTATTTTCCTTTGTAGAATGTAATCATTAACCTTAGATTACCCCAATATACAAGAATGGCTAACCTTAAATTATATGTGCCTTGAGCAATTATATTAGCAGCCATTTGAGATGGTGTATGATAAGAGTTTGAAATACCAATTGCTTTACCTCAACAAATGATGCTTGCTCTTTGAACAATGCAAAAGGAAACAAAAGGGCAAAACCTCTTTTCAAAAGAAATGGTTAAATTGACTGAAATGAAATAACCAGTATGGCAACTATGCAATAATAAATCTCAAGTAGCATTCCAGCAAGACAAGTTATTATTTGGACATTTTCATTGTCTGGAGGAATTCAATAGATATTACTTCTTACTTTGTTCTTCCTATGTTAGAGAATACACTATTTTCCCACATTTTGTCACTCTCCTTCTCTTACTCTTTACTTTGTAACTCCTAAGTTTTCCTGAGTTTGGCTTTCCTGACTAAAAAACTAAGTCTGATGGTTTACTTTCCATTTCTATTTTCTAATCACTTGGCTCCCTTTGTTTCTAAGCCCTTTATCAACATCAGAACCTTGAGTCTTTCTTCCTCCCATGATGTGTAGGAACCCTCCTTTCAAACTCCAATCTCTTAACCTAGGATATCAGCCCCAATGTGATTTTCCCAGACTCTGTTTAAGTTATCTGCTTAGTTTTTCCAGTCTCCATCCCGACTGCTTCTGTGTGCATTGCTTTGGCTTTTACTTGGTTCCCCGTCTTGATGCCTATGATTTCTCTTGCCTCATTAATGGCGTAAGTAGTTTCAAGTACTGAGGCACTATTGCAGCTCTGATTAACTTGTATCCTCAGCAGAGATCAATAACCCTGTGTGCGTAGAAAGGACACTATGTGCTGCTTATATCCTGCAACTGAGAAACAAGCCACTTCTTGTGTGGCTGTGTGAGAACCTCAGAGCAAATGAGTTGAACTTCTGTTTGCATGTAAACACAACTATACTAAATGAGTTAATATAAGAAAATCATATCAGATATTACGTATGTATGTTTTTCTCAATTTCGTGACTGCTTTCTAATGTAGAATATCTTAACAAAGATGAAAATTTAAATGCAGCAAAGACCACTAAAATATCCAAGGACATTCCATTTTTCCTCTCATGTTTGGTCTTTATTAATTCATCCACCTTATTGGAAAAAGGAAATCAAAAACAAAATGATGTATTTCTTTTTTTACATCAACCAGAAGCAATCTCAAAAAAATATGTGTTGACTCAGGTTTAGAAATATTCCAGGATGATGAATGTGACATTTTAATAAATATTCTAATTATCCAAATATGCCAGAAAGGAACTATGTCCTGATTATTCTAGTTTGTGTTCAGTTACTAACTTTCTATATGATATAAATATTTTTCTAATATTTTGTTCTAAACACTAAAGGATTTTTAAAATCTCAAAATAATACCTCTCAGGTGTTCTGGATTTTGATGACATTTATAATAAAACAACCTGTGTTTGGTTTTGGGTTAAAAAGAACCTTTCCTTGAGAGTATGGCTTACATTTTGTTAACACAGCATTAGTGTGCTTAACAGCCACCCAGATTTTTCTCAGCTCCTAATCCATACATCCAATTTTTGGTTTTCTCCATAGGACACTTTAATCTCAATGTCTCCAATATTGCATTTATCATCCTACCTCACCACCAGCCCCCCAAAAGCTCCTTCATGTCCTAGAATCTCTATTTTGGTTAACAGCATCAACATGTAATCACTCAATCAATAGAATTAAGGGAAATTCTAGGTATTTAATCAGGTCAAAAATACCTTGGTAACCCATCACTTAATCACCTACCTCCTCTCCACTTCTACTGTCCTTTCTTACACGCATATTCTTAAATATCTCTTACCACCACTATCCAGTAGTCTACTCACTAAACTCCATGTCCCTTAATCTAGAGGTTCTTAAAGTATAATCTGCAGACCAGAGGTCAGGTGATTATGAAGGATGCTACTATAATACATTTACTACATATCCCCTGGATTTACATTTCTAAAAGTTAATAAAAGTTAAAAGTTTTAAAAGTTAAAAGTTATCATGTCATTCCTCTGTTTTGTTTTGTCTTTTAACCATTTAGGGACTCCCCAGTGCCTCTAAAATAATATGCAAACTCTTTTAAATGAGCCTTCATGAAGAAGTTCCTATCTGCCTTCTCAACCATAGTTGCTTCTGCGCTACACAGGCAGATGATGTGCTCCAGCCATAGCAAACTACTTAGACTTCACCCAGTAAGGCTTAGGGAAAGTTATGAAATCTTCACATAATAATTGAGAGTCATAATGAAAATCATCAACATGTTCCTATCTGCCTTCTCAACCATAGTTGCTTCTGCGCTACACAGGCAGATGATGTGCTCCAGCCATAGCAAACTACTTAGACTTCACCCAGTAAGGCTTAGAGAAAGTTATGAAATCTTCACATAATAATTGAGAGTCATAATGAAAATCATCAACATGTTCCTGGATGTGGGTTTTCAAAAATCTCAACATGAATGCGAAATTAGTCAACCTTACAGTGATTTTTATCCCACTTAAGAATTATAATTTAAAGTGGATCCTCAACACTAGAAGCAAGTTTGAATGGGGCAAGGGTAGGAACTGGCATTATAAACTGTTTTGGTATTTACATTAAGAATTACTGATATATTCTTTGAAAAAAACTCTTGCAACTAATAGCTTAGTCACACTAAGAAATATAGATGTGAAGAACCAAGTCCAATCACTCTGCATTCTAAAAGAGGGATAAACCTTGAGAAATAGCATTTACTCCAAGATTCCAAAAGATTTTGGTGGCAAAACAGCTATGAACATATTTCTTCATTATTTATGAGAAAAAGCAAAGATTATAAAAGAAGTTCTTTTATCCCCACATAGATAGGAAACTGGGGCTTCAATTGTGTTTGTAACAGAGTGGATTGTTTAATAAATGACAGAGTCAAAATTTGCTCTCAAGCTTGCTGATTTCAAAGCTAGTGTCTTTAGACACCATGCTGTTTGCCTCTGTACTTTTTCAGCTTAACCACCATCTTGTACTCTGTATACACACACAAACAAACACACAAAAGTGATGTAGGCAAGAACAATTATATGTAATTTAGAGACAAACTAGATGATATGATTCTTATCAGAAAAAGCTTGTAATTAAAATCAAGAACTTACTGCTTGCTAGCTATAATCACTCTAGGTCAAGGTTGATGTACTCTTTAGATTCATTTGATAATATTATGTATTCCCTCCCTTAAAAGAAGCTTAACTAAGTATTACCAATATCCTGGCCAAACTAGAAAAAGAAGAATAAAACTCATGTCTGATCTAAACTCTTAGTCTAATACTTTTAATTAGAAGTGAAGTGGATCGCTGTTAGTCTGTTTACCTGTCCCTTCTTCTGGAAAGACTATCCTTCTTTGAGGGAACTGTTAACTTGTTCCTACCTCAATTCTGCCATGCAGTAAAGTTGACGTGAAGTGGATCGCTGTTAGTCTGTTTACCTGTCCCTTCTTCTGGAAAGACTGTCCTTCTTTGAGGGAACTGTTAACTTGTTCCTACCTCAATTCTGCCATGCAGTAAAGTTGACTCTACCTCTGAGACCACAAGCATTAAAACTGGGAAAAAGAGCACCTTTGCCCTTCTGTGAGCCCAAAGGTTCTGGAAGCTGGGGCCCAGCCAGAGGAAGGAACTGGTCTATGACAGGAAAGAATAACGTTAACACCTACAGAGAAGAAGAGATGAGACAAAAAGGATCCTCATAGTTTCCCAGAAATATATTATTCCAGGAATTGGATCCAGTGCCTGTGGCATCAGAGTTCCCTGGGCTCTCTTTTAAGGTTTGTTGGACAATGCTTCTTTGAATTCTATGAGCTAATGGAGTAATTATCCAGTAAATCCCCTCTAATCAAGATTCAAATAGATTTCTGTCATTGGACATCAAGATTCCTAACAAATACAAATAATGTTTCAAAAACAATACACGGCAAAAGACAAATTTTACTATTTAAAAAATTTTGTTTAATTAAGTCTGTGCAGAATGACATGTTTTATTGTATAAAATATTTGAAATAAGTGAAGTTTACAAGCTTATAAATTATGAAACAATGAGATAATGATTACATTAAGTAGCTACATTAAGGTAAGTATCAGAGGAAATTTGATTTTTAATAGGAAAATACCTAATGTACAATGTTAAGATTTAATAGTTATTTCTCATCATAATGCTTAATCTGATATCATCTTAAACATCATAAAAGGTAATAAAATTATTTTCAGAATTGAGTCAGAACAACACAGGACTGAACTATGTATGTACATACATTACATTAAGATTCTTTGTATATTCATGAAAATTCATAGAAAATCAAAAACAGACTGAGAAATCAATGTTCTTCATAGATTTCGCAGATGATTTTATTCTGATTCATCACTGCTGAAGTAGGAGCTATCGCAGTATTCAGCCGTGTAAAGGAATTTGTGAATGATGGGGTTCATCTTCGGTATCCAGTGTCGGGGAACCAGATATGTTGAAAGGTTAAATAAATCTACAAACACCTTGTACCTGTCACTGGAGAAACACATTTATGCCGATGTTTTAGATTTGTTAACGTGAAATATTTAAAATTTTCCATACCAATTTCATTTACCAGATAATATTCTCCATAAATAATTAGTATTCAATATTACAATTATATTACTTTATATATTATATGTTGTATCGTATATACATATTATATTGGATATGATGTAGTATGAGCTTTAAGACTGCTTAGTTTTTATTTCCTATTCAAAGTTTATGCCCATAAAACAGTATTTTGTGTTTTGGTTGGTCCGGATAAAAATCCAGAGTCTTATTCTTGTCATACTACCTTTATAATGACAAAGGTGTGCTCTCATTTCCTACTTCTAAAGGATGGTATGCAAAGTAATATATTTAAGGCACATGAGTTTTTAGTGACTCATTGAAATATATTTTCCAACTGCAAAGTAGCTGCAAGCAACTGCCATGAAAGGATTAGTAAATTGGAATACCATCTTAGAGTCATAATAAGTGTCTATAAAAGTGGTTTTAACATTAAAATTGCTTTTGTGTTTATTCATCAACTATTTTAACTATTGAAGTTTTATAGAGGAAGAACATTTTTGCCTTTAAAGTCAAATAAATCTGGGTTCAAATCCTTGTTCTGTCACCTACAACCTGTGGGATCTTGGACAAGTTGTTTAAACCTCAGTGCCCCAGTTTGTAACTCTGTGAAATGAAAGCTATAATCCCTTCCGCTGGCCAGGCCTTTTGTGAAGATTCAATGAGATAAGGACACACTAGAAATGTTGATTGTGGTCGTTGTTCCTACCACACGTGCTCACTGTGTACAATCATTAACTCATGCTTACAGAATTGATTCCTAGAGAAAGTGAAGATGTGTAAAAAGGATAAAAATTTGAACCTGTGTACTTCATAAATGAGCTAATCTGGTAGTAAGAGTAGGGATAAAAGCAATGCATTTAAAGAATTTGGGGGACTAAACGTGAGTATCTAATTTAGTCTTGAGCTGATTCTTCTTTTCCTAGGAACCATGTAAGTTTTCCAGTTTCCTGGCATATCTATCTATTCATCTAATACTGTGAATATTAAATAAAATAAAAATGTAAATGCCTTAGAAAACTTCCTAGCATGTTTTATACCCTCAACAAATGTTGACCTCTTTCCTTGTAAACACTATGAAAAGGGCACCGTTTGGAGCAGATGGAATTAGTTTTATACTGTAAAATAGAGTCACATTGGGAAATCAGAAACTACTTTAGCTATGTCATTCATCTAGCCAAGAAGACATTAGTGGAATTAATGAGAAAAATTTTAATCTAGTCAAAACTTGAGCCAGAATGGGTTGAAGACTTTTCTGCCTGATACTGTTAACTCTTTCATAGCCTCACAAGTCATACAACCAAGTCATACAAAAAGTACCGTGCCCTTTTTTGTCACAGGATCAAAATAATGAAGTTCTATGATTAAAAATGTTATCAGTTATTTCCAAAGGATCCAATGGAATATCATAATCTAACTACAAATGTGCTGTTAGCAGTTCACAAGTCATACAAAAAGTACTGTGCCCTTTTTTGTCACAGGATCAAAATAATGAAGTTCTATGATTAAAAATGTTATCGGTTATTTCCAAAGGATCCAATGGAATATCATAATCTAACTACAAATGTGCTGTTAGCAGTTCAGACAACAGCAGTATAAATAGCTTTTCCTTGACAATGTACGTATATAGAGAGAAACAAAGAACTGGTAACTTACACCAAGATGAAAAGGAGGATTTCCCTCACCTACCTCACAGTTGAGCGCAGATATTGGTAGCCTGAGGACCCACCAGTACCAGCTTTGCTGCCCAGCATTCTGTGCACCATGCACACGTGGTTATCTAGGCAAACACACAAATTTACTCTATTAGTTCCACAATGTTCTAAAAACAAAGGATGGCAATGATTATTGCTTCTGAGGAAAGGATGACACCATATCACTTAGCCATATGGAAGGCTCACATGTGAGGTGTGAGAGCCAGATGAGCCAGTCAGGTTGCCTAGCACCCCACTGGGTGCTGCAGACACTGCAGGCTACATGCACTTTCCTCCAGCTATCGTCACATTTAGCCCATGCACACAATAGGAGAGAGCAGGGCCATGCTGTGACTTCATGAACCCTCGCCACTTTTGCCTTTATGAGTCCCTTCCTTCATTTAAAAGAAACAAGAACTATTAAAATTATATTTCAAATCTGCATTGGCAAAGGATGAATATATTGCTACTATATAGTAAAACATTTTCTTTGACCTAAAGTTCATTTTTTCTTCTGATAAAATAAATCAAAACATATTCATGAGCAACACCCAAAAGTATTGTGGGCCCTAGGCACTGTGCCACTTGGGCACTGTGCTTCTTGGGCACACTGGATAAGCTGGCCCTGTGAAAGAATAACTGCCAAGCTGACTTGTATAAAAGAGCTCACTCACACACAGGAGGAAGGAGACGGGAGAGAAGGCTTCAAACACCTATAGAAGGAGAAAGGGGGTAAAGGAACAGGATGGGGGGAGAAAGAATATGGGGGTGGGGGAAAGGACTTACATCTCCATTTGGTCATGAGTGTGTCTATATCCATGAGAGAAGTCAGCAGCTGAAAAGGGATCTGGAACCTAGGTTCTTCCCTAAAGGAAAAAACAATAGGAAGAAGAAATCTATTCAAGCAAATCCAGTGTGTTAGGAAGAACATGAGTTTTACAATCAGTTCGCTCAGGAAACAAATGCCAACTCTGCCTCTTAGGTGCTGTGACACCGTTGGATTACTCTCTCAATCTCAGTTTCTTCATCACAGAGATAGGGGCAGTACTACTTGCAGTGTTTGTTTGAAGTCTAGAATCTTCCATGTAATGTTCATAAAGTGACCAGAGTCATACCTACATTGATTCTTATTAGAAGGAAGACACATAGACCATCTTAGAAGATTTCCCAGCTAACAATGGTCGAAAAGCTTCTTTTATGCAGATATTAAAACACAAAAAGAAAGACTGCTTTTTATTTCCTCTAATGTATTCTTTCCCTTTTTTCATCAAATTCTTCAGCTTTCTTAGTACATTTCTACTTAGTACGTATAAGCCTGACTGGCATATATTTTCTTATTGTTTAGGGAAAGATTCAAAAGATCTTGTTTATGTAGCCATTCTGGAGAAAGATTTGAGAGGATTCAAAAAATATAATAAACACACAGAAATATGACATCCTGTAAATTATAGGTATTTGAAGCTGTTCTGCTTATGTGCCATTCATTGTTATGACAAAATTAATTCATGAACCATGAAGATGGGAACTTCGTCCCCGTGGAGTAAGAGCAGGTGGACATTTAAGGAACGCCTCAAACATTTGAGACACTGAAAACAACTTTACTTGAAATTGCTGAATAAATAGAACAACAGTTAATAAGGTGTTTTCATTTCATCCATTCATTTTCATTTTATAAAACAAGAATAACCCTACAACATTGTTTAATGACAAATCACCTTTCATGACTGAGTTTCTGAGATTAAACTTTGGCTTGTTAGGACACAAGATCACATAATATTTTACAGATTTTAATAAAAAAGGATATTTGATTAATTTGATTGTGTATGTGATTAATCTGCTACAGGGATAAAGTTATACCCTTACTATTTAAGAGAAAAAGAAAAAGCTCTTGAAATATCACTAATAATTATTTTCTAAGTTTTCACCAATAACTAAATAACTATATTAAACTATGATTGCAATTTATAAGCTCTCATAGGTGATATACTATGCATATTCACTCCTTAATTTTATTTATTTATTTGTTTATTTGACCGGTAAGGGGATCGCAACCCTCGGCATGGTGTGGTCAGCACCACGCTCAGTCAGTGAGTGCACCAGCCATCCCTATTTAGGATCCGAACCCGTGGCCTTAGCACTATCAGCGCTGCACTCTCCTGAGTGAGCCATGGGGCCGGCCCCACTCCTTAATTTTAACTTTCACCTCCCCTGTTTTTATTTGCTTTTACCTGTAAAAATATATCATCAATGCCCCCTGAAGTGCTCTGTATGACATTCGTCTTTCACCTGCAAAATACATAGCAAATTTTAATTTATTAGGTAATTTAGGACATATATTAATTTGGTATCATCACCTTAAATAATTAAATGGTTTATATGTTTAGAAAGCAATGTAAGTTTTAGTTTAAACTTTTTATCCCTTAGCTTGAATTTGGAAACCTACATTTAAAACATTATTTTAACATTGTATTCTAAAAGACAAACTAAAAAAATGCAAGCTGTAATTTTTCTAAACCTTTGGATGTCATGTTAGGAGAACCTGATATGGAAAATACTTAACTTCCAGGATAAAACATATTTTCCAAGTAAAATAGTATGATGAATTACTTTTCAGAAAGTTAAAAAAGATTCATTCCAAGCATCATTTGAAAGTATTTTTCTCTGATTCACGTAAAAGTAGTTTACTTGGCTTTCAGGAGCATAACAATTACATAAAATCACATACATGTACTCTAATGAAAGACTTTGTTCCTAGCTGCAGGAAAACAATATTTTGCTATTCTTTACTGAAGTTAAAAAAAAAAAAACAAAGAAAAAAAGTGAGGCTAACAACCTTAAAGCTTATAAAATCTACTACTAATTTTATGTATTACCGTGTCTTGTACTGGTACTATAAAAATTAATTTTTATGCCTATTCTGCCTATTTTCAGAAAGGTTTGGAGATACTTTTCAATAAAAGTTCTAATTCAAAATGGACACGAAAGTTTTAAAAAGGTAAGAGAGAAGAGATAATGAAAGACTTTGTTCCTAGCTGCAGGAAAACAATATTTTGCTATTCTTTACCGAAGTTTAAAAAAAAAAAAACAAAGAAAAAAAGTGAGGCTAACAACCTTAAAGCTTATAAAATCTACTACTAATTTTATGTATTACCGTGTCTTATACTGGTATTATAAAAATTAATTTTTATGCCTATTCTGCCTATTTTCAGAAAGGTTTGGAGATACTTTACAATAAAAGTTCTAATTCAAAATGGACACGAAAGTTTTAAAAAGGTAAGAGAGAAGAGATAAATAATGAAGGTACTGATATTACTGATGAATTAGTCAGGAAATAATAGCTCTCTATCAGTGGTACCAAAATCTAAATGCGTGCTTTTCCTGGTCGGCCTGGGAAGCATTTCCTCTACCAAGCCACACTTGTTTTCACAGTAGTTATTCCTTCCTTCTTTTACCTCTATCATAGTATTTATAATTACAATGATTTCTCTTTATTTCTGCCCCTTTTAGAGTGTGAGTTAACTTCCTCATATCTGAAACAGCTATGAAAGATTTTACTAATGTCTTTGAAATAAATTGGGCATAGAAACCTGTTAACATAGAATTATCATAGATAATATTTACCCAATTCTTTTTTCCATAAGTAAATTATCAATTTTTATTGAATTTCCCCCAAGTAAAGCTGGATAGTCTTATAAAATTATATTTTAATCTCATACTCATACATTCCAGGGATCCTTAGAATAAAAATATCTACCTTTACTAAGGAGATGTTCATGACGTTTCTCATCAAATAAGGACAGTAACACCTCTTTTTGTTTCTGAAATTCAGCCATCTGTTCCTCTTTTTCCTCTGACTCTTCGTTAGCCTTTAGGAAAAATGCTGCATTAATATTTCCCCCAAAATACTGGATTCCTATTTTAGAAAACTGCCTGCGAGAAAGAGACTCGCAATTGCAGAAACGGTGTACTTGGAGTATTTACCAAGTCATCTAATATACAATTTGTAAATTATGTCACAAGAAGGAACTGTCCACATACTCACTGGTTCTATACTTTCATTTAACTTTAAATGATTTGTTAATTTCAAATATTCTCTTCATAAATATTATGAGAAATTGACCCTGATGGACAAAATTGGAAGTAACCAGAAATGATTAATAGTGACCTAATTTTAAACAGCAATTACTTAACACAGGAAGTAAGGTAATTCCACTTGGGAAAACTTAAGAATTCCTAGTCAGAACTGTTAACTTTATTGAAATTCCATATTCTTTATTGCATTCTGTAAATAAAGTTTCTTACCTATTTTTCACTCTTACATTTTATTCACTTGATATCTATTGATTGGCTTAAGGAAATTCTTATTTTTTTGCCTATGAAACATGCTGTACTTACAACTAAATTAATTTTGCAGGAGCAAATTAGTTAACCCAGTTATTTTCAATTCATCAGAACAACCACACTGTGTGGTAAGAAACTGTTTGCATATTATTGACAATTATTTATTCAATAAACATCATATTAAGGTGATAGAGATAAGATTGTGAGCAAAAATGGACTCCCTTGATCTCATACAGGTTATTATCTGGTGGGAATAAGACATTGAACATATAATCACCCAAGCATTAAGTTGCAACCATGAACAATGCTATACAGGAGCACTATTAATGTCATAATAACTTGTACAAAGGGGTCAGAAAAGATCTTTCTAAAGATGTTTTCCTTGAGCCAAGACCTGAAGAATGGGAAAGAGTTACCTGGAGAAGATTTACCTAGGGAAGCACATTCCAAGCCCAGAGAACACATCAAAAGACTGTGGTGGTAAATTCAAAGAGCTAAACCCAGCTAACAAAAGAAACTCAGTATGGCTGGACCACATGAGATCATTAAAAGCCTTATAGACCATGTTGAGGTTTTTACCTTCATCCTGAAAACAATAGGTAGACATCAAAAGGCCTTAAGCATTTTGAAAAGATTACTCAAACTGCAATTTGGAGGAAAAATTGGAATGGAGCCATACTGGGAGGACAGGTGAGAGACTAGGACAGGTGAAGAACAAGGGAAGTTTGCATTTGAGTGGTGTTGGTAGACTAAAGAAAGATATCTGAGAACTATTCAGAAGTAAAATTGGTAGGGCTTGGTGATATCTTGAAGAAGTGGTTGAGGAAGAGAGAGGTGCCAAAAACACTTATCTGTGTCTGACGTGACAAACTAGATGGATTATAGGAGAAAAACTTCTTTAACTCATAGAAGATCAAGTTGGTAAGAGAGTGAATGGAAGGGAAATTTTCTAAGTTTGGTTTTATTGGTATGTTTCTGAGAGGACCAGGGGGAAATATGAAGTAGGGTGTTAAATATATGACCTGAAGTCTAAGGAAATATCTAAATTAGAGATAAATGTTTGAGAATTTGGGGAGAATAAGTAGATGTTAAAGCTGTTAAAGCAATGGGTATGAATGAGATCATCAAATGAAAGAATATAGAGATACAGCAGAAAGGATCTAAGCCTGTTTGAGAATTTGGGGAGAATAAGTAGATGTTAAAGCTGTTAAAGCTATGGGTATGAATGAGATCATCAAATGAAAGAATATAGAGATACAGCAGAAAGGATCTAAGCCAATGCATTGTGAAACCCCACTATATGTTGGTCAGAGAGAGAAATAAGACCTAGTAAAGGAGATAGAGAAACAAGGGCCAGAGAATGAGAGGCAGACATAATGGTGTGTACCATATCCAAGGGAAAAGAATGTTGAAAAAAAAAAAAAGCAGTCATTTGTACTGAATGCTGCTGGGAGGCCAAGTAAAATTAAGATTAAAAAGTGGTCATTGGATTTACGTCCATGGAGGCCATTTACGAATGATGGTGCAAAAAGACATATCAGAGTGGGTTGAGGATTAGATGAGAGATAAAGAAATAATTATTCTAACTACCTTTCTAAATGCTTTACAAATATTAATTTTATTTCATACTCATAATAGTCCTCTGAAGTAGATATGAATATATATGTGTGTGTATACACACACACACACACATATATATATTTTTAACCAGTGATAAAAGTCAGGCAAAGAGAGGTTACATAACTTCTTTACTGTCATAGTTATTAGGAAGTAGAGGTGGAATTTGAACACAGGCAGTGTGATTTCAAAGTCCATGCTTTAAAACCTCTCAAGATACAGGATTTAAGCAACTCTTTCAAGAAATTTAGTCACAAAGAGAGGATGTGAGACCTGGTAACTTGAGGGAAATAAGGAATCAATGGTATTTTTTAAGTGAAGAAAATTGAAATTGTCTGAGAATCAATAGAAAGGATCCAGCAAACATACAAAAGTGAAAGGGAAGTTGTATAGTTAAATACAACTTGCATTTAGTTGTACAGCTAAAAGGACCTTGGCTAGTCCTTTGTGTGCCTAGTTCTGCTTATAATTGATCATAATATGGAATTTTCAGTAGAAGTGAAAAAAGTCTATTAATCTCAGCTATTTTTCATAGACAAAATCTTGCCTGCAATGAATGCCTTAATTTAGTATAATTTTTATTGCACATAAAGAAAATTAAATCAATAAGGTAATATATTTAAAGAAAATACATTTGTGAAAGAAAAAGAATATAAGAAAAATGAAAGATTAAGAGGACTGTAAAAAATTGTTAAAATGAAATTCCTAGTAGTTCTGTTGTAGTAAATTTATATTAACTTCTGGCATCATAAATACCTGAATCCTTGTAAATTCCTCTTCCAGGCCTTTGATGATATTTTTTTCAAACTTTCCCCAGAAATTAAATCCATGTAGCTCTAAACCTGGTGTTCTTTCCAGCCATGCCTTTAAGTAAATATTATTTTTTTAAGTGAATACATGGTAAAATTTAAAATATGTAAAATACATTGTAACTAACATTTATAAATTTGAAACACAAAATCTTTAAGGCTTTGAGAAATTTGTGCTACAAGATTTTTATTAGTAAATATTCTTTCTTTCCTTTCAATTTCTTCATTTATAAAATAGTAATTAATATATTTCATTTTCTTAATCTTTAGGGCAATCATCATTAATAATGTTTATTCTTGATTTCTTAAGATATACATTATTATAGAAATCCCAATTATTTTCCAGAAATCAATGAACATATCTAAATATTGTTTTAATGATGCCTGCTGGTTTATTCCCCAAATACCTTATGTCTTAGGAGCTAGAGAAATGATGGCGTGTATAAAATATAATCTCTTCTGAATTCAGGGGTATACTTAGCAACTTGGTAATTAAATAACCACACAATTGTTTTAAGATTCCACAAGACTTTTTAATCTAGAAATAAAACTATTTTGCACCACTGTGGGTTCTCATTTAACCTATATTTAGTTTTAAAATTAGCTTTGTGATTCTTTCTTTCCCTATCTTTATAAGCCATCTTTTTGAAATAAGGAAAATGAGCTACTTAAGCAACATTGTTGCTGCCAATAAACTTGAAGTTGGAAAGCTTGTATAGTTGTGAAGCCTCATATATGTTTAATATATGTAATGTACATTTTAATATAATATATTATGTGTATTATATACATTTACCATAAGTATATTTTGAACCAATAGCATATACGTATACGTGTTTGTGTATGTGCATATATATGTGCACGTGTGTGTGTGTAATTGCATATGTGTCTATTTAATCTTTTTCTAAGTTAAAGGCAAGTGGACACTGGGCAATTTTTTTAATCCACAGTGCCAAAAGATTCATTATGCATATGATTTAATCCCTCATACAAGCTATATACTTGGATATTATCATTAATCTTACTACTAACTATTATTATGAGCACCAGTGAGATAATACAAGTTGTGTCTCTGTCTGATTTCAATATCAGGGTGATGGGGGCCTCATGAATGAGTTTAGCAGAATGGCCTGTTTTTCAATTTTTTGGAATAGCTTGAAAAGGATTGGTGTTAAGTCTTCTTTAATGATTTGGTAGAATTAAGCTGTGAAGCCATCTGGTCCTGGGCTTATTTTTTTGTTGGGAGACTGTTGACTACTGTGTCAGTTGTGTTGCTTATTACTGGTGTAAAGCAGATAGGATGTTGCATAGACAATTAAAAAATGTTATTACTCCCACCCCACAAACCACCCAAACTCATAATGTCTTCGCCCAATCCTATTTCCTGAAGTGTTTCCCCTATGTTTTCCATTATAGTTTTATAGTTTCAGGTCTCATACGTAAGTCTTTAATTCATTTTGAGTTGATTTTGGTATATGGTAAGAGATGCAGGTCTAGTTTTATTCTTCTGCATATGGATGTCCAATTTTCCCAACACCATTTATTGAAGAGGCAGTCTTTTCCCCAATTATGTTCTTGGTGTCTTTGTCAAAGATCAGTTGACTGTAAGTCCATGGGTTGACTTCTAAGTTCTCTACTTTGTTCCATTGGTCCTAGTGCCTATTTTTATGCTAGTACCATGCTGTTCTGGTTACTATAGCTTTGTAGTATAATCTGAGGTCAGGTAGAGTTATGCCTCTAGCTTTATTTATTTATTTACTTATTGCTCATGATTGCTTTGCCTATTTGGGGTCTTTTGTTGTTCCATATGAATGTTAGGATTGTTTTTTTTGGTGACTATTGTAGATGGGCTTACTTTCTTGATTTCTCTTTATGTTAGTTCATTATTGGAGAATATAAATGCAACTGATTTGGGGGCATTGATTTTATATCCTGCAATATTACTGAAATTATTAATCGATAATCTTTAGGTTTTTCAATACATAGGCTCATGTCAACTGCAAGCAAGCATAGTGTGACTTCATCTTGTCCAATATGGATGCCCTTAATTTCTTTCCCTTGCCTGATTGCTCTGGCTAGTACTTCCAATACTATGTTAAACAGGAGTGGTGACAGTGGGTGTCCTTGTCTTGTTCCTGTTCTTAAGGGAAAAGCCTTTAGTTTTTCCCCATTCAGCATGATATTGACATTAGGCTTGTCGTAAATTGTCATTTTAGCCATTTTACTTAGTTGTCTAAAATCTGTTTTAGAGAAAAACAGGGCATTCAACTATGAATTAAAATTAATTGATTATACAAGGGATCTTCAAAAATCTCATGGAAAGACTCACATTATTTTTAATTCTATTTTTCCATGAACATACTGAAGTATCATTGTATTATGTTTGTATGCAAAATTGAGTAATGACATGTTTTTAGTAACTTCTCAAACACTTTGTTATTGAAGATCCCCAAGTATTTATAGTGACAAAGTGTCAGTAGAACAGATTCCTGTCACACAACACACAATTCTCCTTTCAGATGACATGTTTTTAGTAACTTCTCAAACACTTTGTTATTGAAGATCCCCAAGTGTTTATAGTGACAAAGTGTCAGTAGAACAGATTCCTGTCACACAACACACAATTCTCCTTTCACCTCACCAGAATGAGAAGGTAAACCCCACTGCGGTTTTTAAAAATGCCACGGGTACACACCTGAAGTCATTGAAGTCCAAGGCTGTCATTGTATCCAGAATGGAAAACTGCTGTACCAGTAGTTTAAGGATCACTGCCACTCGGTGCATCCGAGTAACAACCTTAAGCATATTCCTTTCATCTCTGACCTGATGATTGAGAAATAAAGCACTGATTTCTAAATAAAATTCTGATTTCTAGATGATGCAAAATAAACTATAATCGACAACGCATTTCTATCAATTTTATCCCTGTTTTAAAGCCAGTATAGTGACATAACAACTTACATGGCCATTCTGAAAGAGCTCTCGAACAGAATCTAATTCCCAGAGGATTTGCTTAAACCAGAGTTCATAAGCTGTAATAAGAAAATCATTGTCAGTTGGAAAGTTATGGGAACCTCTCTGATCATAATTGAAAGACATGGTTAAAATACTGAAAGAAAAATAAAAATGTAATATTAAAATCAATAAATGTAAATATAGTCCTGTTTTATGCTAGAAATAAATATTAGTGTTAAAGTTACAACAGCCACTTTTCACTGAATGTTTTAGTACATCAATTACCCATACACTTTTATGTTTATTGTTGTTACACTGTTTCCTCTCAACGAATGAATTGTTTAGGTCTTTTAGACTAGAACACATAACCCAATTCTGACTTCCTATATGGAAGCTGGACGTGTGTGGGGAAGCAGAAGTGGTAATCAACTTTAACTATAAACTGAGAAATTAATATGAGCATTCACTAACATAAGTGAAAAAATGTGGGGTTTTAAGATCTCAAAATTTTAAAGCTAAGTAACTTAAAATGCACTGTTTTACTTGTTTGTATGTTTTTATTTGTGAAAACCTAGCAACTCATGGGCTCGGGACAAATGGGAAAGTGGCCAGATGTTCGTGGTAAAACAATAATGGCAAAACTTTATCTCACAAGTAATTCCCAGGGGCACCTCTATTGCAAATTATTGAGCATTATCCAGTATAATTCTTTCAGAATATTCATTTGAGACCAAGGCTATTTATTTAAACCTAATTCTGCCACAGCATTCCTGTTGAAAGATTTTGGCAAGGCCCTCTACTGTGAGTTTCCTTTCCCTTTTCACAAGGGACCATCAAACAATAAAATTGCCATTAAAGAAAAGTTATATAGCATGGCGTATTGGAAGAATCAGAGTTGGAATCAACCCATCGGAAATTACTAACAACGTCAATTGGGGTGAAAAAATTTTCCTTAACTTCACTCATTTGTGAAATGGTCTAACAGTTTCTCATCTTCAAGCGGAAGCCTATGATTCAAAATCTTAAGACTATTTAAATACTATGATAGACATGGATAGATATTTTTAATCCTTTGTGTTACTAGACTATTCATGGCAAGCATAAATGGTCCTCCTCATTAGCTTTCCTTCCCATAGTATTTTAAGCCCCTAGAAACTAAGAACTTTGTCATTTTCATCTATTTTCTCTCAGTACCTGGCACAGTGTTTGGTATGAGGTAAACACTGGGTGGTTACTTTATAAATGGGTTAATTAAATAGCCCACGTAATAATTATATGAGCACAGAAAGTCAATAATCTTAGAGAACTCTAGTGCATTCTATTTGGTTCTACCATATGGATAAAGGCTATGTTTCTGTACTGATTAGGGAAATCCAAGTATAATTTTAAGTTACATTTAAGGAGACTTTGGGGGATCTAATTTTCATATTTGGACAAAGGGCAAATCAAATATTTGTGATCCATTTATGCATTTCTTTTTCAGATTTAATCTTAGGTAGCTAGTCCTATGACCCACTGCCTACATGCTGTCACTGAAGAATGGAAGGAAAGAGTCTCTATCAAATGATAGCTTCCATTTGTTGCATGCTAAGTATGTGCTATACTTTGGTCTAATTGATTCATGCACATTATCTCATTCCATCTTCACAAGAACTCTGTAAGTGAAAACATACAATAATTCTCTCCATTTTACAGATGAGGAAATGAAGGTCCAGAGACCTAAGTGACTTGACCAAAGGTCACCCAATTCATAATGGTTGAGATGAGATTCTTAATTGGTGCTACTATTCCATGATTACTCTCTGATTGATTGTGCCTTGGTATAGCTACCAATAAAAATGTAAACATAGGGGCCGGCCCGGTGGCGCACTGCTACTGTGCGCTGTTTGGGAAGCGCGGCAGCGCTCCCACCGAGGGTTCGGATCCCACATACGGACCGGTTCCCGCTCACTGGCTGAGCGAGGGGCGGGCGCAGCGCCGAGGGGTGCGATCCCGTTGCCAGTCCCGGTCCGGTGCGGGCGCGACACTGAGGGTTGCGGTCCGTTGCCGGACACAAAAAAAGACAAAAAAAAAAAAATGTAAACATAAAAACAGGAGAAGTAACACATCAATTCAGTTGTAGGGAGTTTATCATTTTAACCAGTCAGTGAAGCAAGAGCCCATTTGAAGAAAGGACAGAAAGTTCTGGTAGGAAAGGCGAACATGTCCAGATGAGGGGCACTGACCAGCATGAGCTACTGGGTCCTGGTCAGCCAGAGGACAGTATTACAGCACTGACAGCCTTAAATGTTCTTAATATTTTGCGGTCACAGACCTTTTTAAAGTACATATTCATGAAAACTTGCACAAAATTTTGGAGTTCAGGGATCTTCTAAACTTCTAAAGTCATAGATTCATAGGCTAAAAACCACGACCCAGAAGTTAAAAATCTGGAGAAGATAGACATACATTTTAGACAATATTTACATTTTTGTTTAGTACTAAATTTTTATAGGATTACATAAATGTACAATAAATTTAAATGATCTATTTCTTGAAAACAGTTTTTTAGTGTTCCCAGTTGAGAAACAGTAACATCTTAGCTTGCAAATTCTTTGTGAAATTCCAAGAGATGACCAGTCACCTTGGAATTAAAGACAAAGCTAACATCTTACTCGACCCAGTTAGCAGTGAAGTAACACAAAGAAAACTGTTATAAATTCCAGAAATGGGTCCTACGAAAATTTATTTGGCAGTAAAACAGTCTCAAGCATTTCTAAGAAGGATAATTCCTTGATCTTTCACCACATCATGGTTAAAAGAATGCTGCTTTCTTCATTATTGATGAGAAATGCCTTTGGAATAGTTATCGTTCAACCCTTTGTGCAACTTACCTTGATGAGTTATGATAAAAAGATGTTCATCATGGATTTTATTTCCTTTTATTTCACTTTGAAGTTCTTGTGCATTTAAAACTTTTTCCAACTTTAAATGAAAAATAGAAAGATTGATTTTGAAATTGCAGAACTTGTTTTTTTACCAACTTTAAGAAGTAGAATACAATACTGGAAAAGGTCCCCCAAAGTCCCCAATTCTCAGAAACCAATCTGTTTTCTTTTAAACAATGAATGAGTCTCCTCATAGTGAGTGAGTTGAATTTTATTCTTCTCAGGAAAAAATATTTTTGGAAAGATTTTATCATAAGTACTATCATAATATTTGAGAAGTCATATTCTTTCTATCTTATTAAACAAACATGACAAAAGCTTGAAAACTTGCTTGGCTGAGTACACATCTGCCATTTATTCCCCTAAAGACCCTAAAGAGTCTATTCTAAGATCACAACATTATCAGTTTGTCCTTAGAAACCCTCGATGAAAGTATTTTGCTTATCTCCTTGCTTCTTGAAAAAAAAAAAGAAGACAAACAGGCGTAAATTTAGCCCAGAATAATCTCAGAAAATCTCATTTGTTAATATCTCTCTTTTATTGACTTATGATTTCAAGAAAATTCACAGTGTCTCTTTAACAGTTCTACTTTATGATAAGGGCCTTAAAAAAGAAGTTATTTGAGGTGCATTTACATATAGGCTGGTTTATTGACCGTGTCATATTTATACAAATTGTGCAATGCCTGCCAGTAATCTACACTGATTCTTATTTATAATCTTCTGCCCAGATTCTGGATCCTTTGATTTTACTGTACTACCTCTGCCGGAGCCGAGAATTTTCACCTGAGACTCATGAATTGTTTTAAAGAAAGTTTTAATATCATAAATTTGTATTAGTATGGATATCCTCAGGTCCAGAAAGCTACTGTTGACTGAGAAAAACAAAAGAAAACATGAAAATGTCACTGAGCAGAATTTAGTGCTTCGCAATGCAAGCTAAACCCTGTAAAGACCCTGCGACTTACGTGCAGGTAGTTCCCATAGATCAGTCCTCCTTTGCTGGCTCTATTCACACCGGTTTGTGATTTGTCTTTTTCACTGCCTTCTACAGACAGTTTTTTAAAAGCATATCTACAGATTTAATAAATTAGAAGAAAAAAATAGAGTTTGAGAAAACATAGTTTAATAATATTTGTGATTAATATTTGCTTATTGCTCAGTTTGTGTAGAGTATATTATTAAATAAAAGGTGACAGTTTCCGATACTTTCTAAATACAGCAATTAAAATGTTCATAATTGACACTTCCAAGAGCCTAACCCCACTTAGAATAGAGGTAAATACTCACCCCAGGTTGTTTCCTAAAAATGTACACCCACTCATGGTGCAAAAGCAGTCTGAGAAGCACAGAGGTTTCACTCTAGATGGGTGATATTACTGGGCTTCCCAGATGTTCTACCACTGCCTTTTGTGTATCCGGCTTACCCTGCACCACCCAATCAGCCCTCTTGTACTTCTCTCTAGGCTCTCATTGGTAGAGTGTAACCTCTGTAAACTTCAGCGTGGATTTACCTTGGGCACAGTTTGCTTGCTAGCAGAGTGAGTATTCTGCTAAATTGAATCATTTGACTTCCACGTTGTGCTTTTATAAACAAAGTAACAAATATCAAACAAGTCAACAGAGATCAAAGATTTTTCAGAAAAATCACATTTAATTATTCAATTCCAAGAACACATTTGACATAGTGTTAGAATATGTAAGATGACAAGTTTGTGAAAAACATATATTTATTTTCTCATATTTGGATATTCTTATGACTAAGCCAAAAAATGAACTTGAATGTCTCTGGAGAAAAAATTCACTGAATAACAGAGGCTGGGCACATGCTCAAAGCCCACCTTCACTCCATCATCAAAGTTCTTCGGCCTATGTCTCATCTAATAATTAGCAACAATTAAACTCCCAATACATTGTATTGGAATTTAATGAACATTTTTAGTTTACTGTCCACTTGTGGCATACCAGTGACAGGGTAGTGGGAGTCATCCTCACTGTCATACATTGTCTACAGAGAATTTAAAAACAATAATAGCCACGTGCCCACAATTCTAAACAATGTCAGTGATAGAATATTCTTCCTAGAAACATTATTTGTTGGTCTAAGTTCTACACAGTTGCTTTGAGGACTATTTAGTCAAAACAAAAGCTCCTTTGCCCTGTCCTTAATATACTAGGAACTTTACATAGAGACAGCATTTCCCATTTATTTCACCATCTAAAAAGATAAATTTTTGTCTAATTTACCAACGTAATTAAAAGTGAAAAACTTCATTTCTAGTCTTGGCTCTACCACTAACTCTGTGATATGGGAAAAATTGACTTAACTTTTGTATATACCAATTTCCTCACCAGAAGAAATGAAGGTGCTTAAATTGATTCTAATTTTGGAGGTCTTGATCCAACCTAAAACCCTGATTTTATTACTATATAATAAATTATAATGCTTAATGCAAATCATGACCAATTTGGGGCCTAAAAGGGACCCTAAAAAACCATCCAATCAGTTCATAAGTAAAAATACTGAAAAGTTGAGAGATGTAATAACTATTTTTTTCCTTAGGTGTATAGTAAAAGAATATGAAAAATAAATCAAGAATATTAAAACCAAAACTTCTGTCTCTAGTTCTTTCTTTGTGATTTCTAAGGTTAGGATATAGAAAAGAAGTGAGCCTGTCAGAGTAGAGAAAGGAGAGGAATTAGCAGAAACTTGTGCTGGGCTAAATGTAGAAAGTGAATAGGAATTTATAAAAATTATTCCTTCAGCCATCACAGCATTAGTTTGTACAAAACACCACATGCAATCTATTGTAAAATGTTACATTTTATTTTTTAATCTACCTCTCAAGGCTCAGAATTGCTGCAATGTGTACCCCAGTGCCCCGCCACCACCACCTGCCAACCCAGTTGCTCACATTTTTCTTACTCAATAGTTATAGATTGTGGTAGACACAGAAACAGTGAACTGATCGGTGAGTTCTCATGGATAAATGTCTCAACATCCTATTTTTCAGGAGATAATTATGAAAAAAACTAGGTACTTTTAAAAAATTTTTTTTATTTAATTTATTTTTTTTTATTTTTGTGGGGTATTTTGTCATCAAAATTAAATTTTAAACATAGATATAGGGCAATTCAGCATTCTGTTTCTTTCTATAATAGGTTTGGAAATTTGTATCTTTCAAAATATTTGCCAGTTTTATCTGCCATGTCAAATGTGTTGACATAAATTGATCATATTATTTTCTTTTTATACTTTTAATGGTTCAAAAATCTGAACACCCTCTTTTTTGTTTCTGGTATTTACAACTTGCATTTTCTTTTTTATTTTTCATCATCAGTTTATATTTAGTTTTATAGATGTTTCGTATTTTCAAAGAAAATATTCTTTTTTATTATTTGATTATATTCCAATCATTTCTAGTAACTTAGGCTAGATAGCACAGTTTTACATCTTCTTTAAATACCGTAGAGGAATCCCCAGTTGTTCACTACATTGACCTCAATAACGCATTTATTTTGGCTTTTCTTCTATGCCTTTCTCTCAACCTCCCTACTCCCTTACTACTTTTTTCTGAGAACACTCTCAAATAAATCCCTTCCCTTTAAGTCCTTGTCTCAGGCTCTATTTTGGAGGAAGCCAAGTTAACATATCGACCTCTTATTCATCATGAGATACAAGACATTTAGGAACTGAATGGTTACTTTAACTTTTCTAAAGATTTTTCCTTTCCAAGCAAAGAAGTGTCTGTAAACATAGCAGCCATTCAATAAACTTTAATGGTAGTAAATAAGTTACCATTTGTTGTATGAAATAGTTTTTGTGGTAGTTTTTTGTTGTTAACCTTTTGTTTCATTTCCATAGATGGGAGTCTGAAGAGAATTAAAACCCCTTAGCTAGGATTTAAACTTAGTCATATAAATAGGAACTTTTCAAAGTCTCCTTGATAAAACCCAGGATCAACCATCAACAAGTAAATTTTGGGCCGGCCCGGTGGTGCACTGCTATAGTGCGCCGCTTGGGAAGCGTGGTGGCGCTCCCGCCGAGGGTTCGGAACCCACATACAGACCGGTTCCCGCTCACTGGCTGAGCGAGGCACGGGGGCGACACCGAGGG
>NW_007728778.1:3357-4511 GCF_000696425.1 Galeopterus variegatus | reverse complement strand
TTCCATAGTGGTTGTACGAATTTACAGTCCCACCAACAGTGCAATAGAGTTCCCCTTCTCTCCACAGCCTTGCCAGCATTTATTCACCATCTTTTTGATCATAGCCAGTCTAACTGGAGTGAGGTGGTATCTCAATGTAGTTTTAATTTGCATTTCCCTGATGACTGGTGATGTTAAGCATTTTTTTCATGTATCTGTTGGCCATTTGTATGTCTTCCTTTGAAAAATGTCTATTCAGATCCTTTGCCCATTTTTTAATTGGGTCATTTATTTTTTTACTGTATAATTGCTATGGAACCAACCTAAATGTCCATTAATAGATGATTAAATAAGGAAACTGTGGTAAATATATACTATGGAATACTACTCTGCCATAGAAAAGAATGAAATACTCCCATTTGCAACAATGTGGATGAACCTGGAGAAAGTTATGTTGAGTGAAACAAGCAAAGCACAGAGGGATAAATAAATACCACATGTGCTCACTTAGATGTGGGAGCTAAGAGAGAAAGGAAGGCAGGAAAGAAAAACCATGGTGGTGTCTTGATCCAACAGAGGGAGGGAACATTCCTAGGGCTACAAATTGGAGTTGAGGTGAGAGGGGGAAGGGGAGTGAGGTTGGGGAACAATTGGAAGGGTACAAAGGGTACAAAAGTAATGTCTGGTAATGGGTATGACCCCAAAATGAATGTGGCCCCCACATCATGGGCAGGAGGCGGGACAATCACCTTTGTATCTCATGAATATTCAAAATAAATAAATAAATTAATTAATATAATATAATATAAAAAACTCCATTGAGATTTTAAAACAAAGTTGCAACAATTTCAAGCATATTGTTATGAAAACTGCTTTTGTTAGTTATTGATGTTGTAATTTGTAGAAAAACTCCTATCCTCCTATCAACATGTTGCCATTCATTTTTTTTCCCAGATCAACACGACATATTTAAAACTTGTCAACAAATCATGCTTTTTATTATATACTTTAACAGAATTTTTAAAAATCAAATGCTCTATTTGTTAATGAGAAATGGTTAGAAATTACCTATGTAGTAAAAGTTGCATAAAAATAAACTTTATTATACACCACAATGTATTATATAATTTTTAAAAGTACTAAGTAGCACATTTTATTATCAACTACATAAAAAC
>NW_007728778.1:0-2544 GCF_000696425.1 Galeopterus variegatus | reverse complement strand
CCTATGCAAAAAGTCAGTGAGCTTTGTTTTAAAGTTAAAAATCTTCAGGTGCCTTGGATTGTACTATATTTACACCTAAATCTTTGCACACAAGCATGTCAACAAATCAACAACTTTTTTGAGCACCTACCAAGTAAAAGTCATTCAGGTACAATTAACTCTTTTCTGTGCACATTGATTTCCCATGAATCCAAGTTAAATTGATCACTGCCAAATAATTGGCCTATATTTGTAAAATTATTTGCACAAAAGCATGAAGAAAATTTAATAAAGAGAGGAGAAAAGAACTATGTTTTTGAAATAACGACTATATGCCAGACGCTGTGCTAGGGTTGGTCCATATATTCATGCCTTTAGTTCTCTGAGTACTGACTTTGCCAAGGCTATGCATGCTGGTAACTGAGTGAACCAGGATATAAACCAAGAACTATCTCACTCTGAAGTCTTTGCTCTTTCTCCTACAAGTAAATCTAGGAATACTTTTAATTATCTAGTGAAATAAAGAAATTAATTTTTATAACAATTATTTGTTAATTTGACTTCGATTTCAATTTTTATTTTATCACATGGACAAAATTGTGAAAAATATGGTGTCCAGAATGTGACCCATATGGCAAGTTTACTAGGGTCTACAGGAAGTAAAACATTTGTGAAAAAATAAGTCTCACTAGTACCAAATTTGCTTCATGGCTCTCGGGCCTGTTTAAATAGCCAAATTGGAAGAAAGGCATTCAAAGTTAATAGGATAAAATATCAATAGACTATCTAAAGACTCATATCTCTAGTATGGTAACAAGTGGAGTGGTTAATATTTTCTACATACTATTATTTATTTCATAATTTCCTAGGTATTTTAGATACAGAGTAGGTTTGGGAAAATCTTTTAAAATAGTGTATCAAAATACGAATAATTGTGTTGATTTAAATTACATTTATTATAAGCCTATTTAGATTTGTACTAAAAACATTTATTCACTTAGCATATTGAACATGATGACTAACGTTACTAGCAGTGTTCCAGATAATAACATTAAAATGTTGAGCAGTACAGAAAAGGTCTATTCTTTTATGAAGTTAAGACCCATAATAAGTGGAAAATGACAATAAAAAATTAAAACCAATTAAAAAATAAGATGATTTTAGATCACAATTGGGGCTATGAAGAAAATAAAATAGGTGTATTACTTCGTTTTTGTTGCTTATAACTGAGTGCCTGAAACTGGGTAATTTATAAAGAAATGAAATTTATTTCTTACAGTTTGGGAGGTTGGGAAGTCTATGGTCCAGGGGTCTGTCTGGTGAGGGCTTTCTGAGTGGGAACTCTTTACCTATTAAGCTCACCCCGTTCTTGTCTCATTTGCATAAAACAGTTACAGAAATACTGGGTGATAACATGAATATGAACACAAAAACATTCCTTCTTATCTTCCTGGTGAAATGTAAGTGGGGCTTTCCTCTGCCAGCACAGAGAGCATTTTCAGGGTTGGGAGGGTGGGGGGAGAACTCCTCATTAGCCCTGACCTATTGCAGTTGAATGTTTTTGCCATAAGAACGTACAACGTGGTCAGCTAAAATGCTGAAAATAAATCATGCAAAAATATCATTTCATGGGAATAAATAATTTTCTTTTTTTTTTTTTNAGTGAGCAAACCGGCCATCCCTATATGGGATCCGAACCCGTGGTCTTGGTGTTATCAGCACTGCACTCTCCCGAGTGAGCCACGGGCCGGCCCAAAAATACTATTAAAAGCGGCTTGCAAGTCAGGAAAATTTGCAAAATGCTCAAATAGAGAAGTTGGTTCTTTGAAAAGGAAGGAGGAAGCAAATTTTGACGCTACCATGATAAATTTATGTCTTTAGATATTCAAAAAAATCTGCACAATACCCAATCTTAATAGCAGAGAACTCAACACTTCACACTCTCAGAGCAGGCTGTGTAATTTTCAGATCTCATTTTCAATCACTTCCTCTCCAAATACGTGGTGATAAATCCAGAGCATAAGAACTAAGTCCTGGAATGCATTAAATTCTTCAGGCTTCGAATGACCTCCTTACGCTTCCACCTACTGAGCCCTTACTCATTTTTTAAGATATGTTCCAAATAACACTTCCTCTTGGATATTTTCAAAGAATAATTTCTTCCTCCTTAGTAGTTCAACAAGACTTTTCTGTTATTTAAATTCTTGGCACTTATCATATTTAATAGTCATCCTTATTTGGTTTTGTGCCTGAAGTCTTCACTAGGTTATATTTCCTCTGGGTAAGCACTGTATATTACTTCTCATTAAGTCTTCTGCACCCTGTGTAGATATAAATATTAGCTCAATAAGAACACAACAAACATTTCTCAACAAAATTGAATCTTATCTTTCAATCACCATTTTTCTACCAGAGTCAAACATAAATTCAAATGTATGGTTACCTAGCAGAGAATTAGAACATTAATAGCCTTTGAAAACATGGGAAGGAGTAAACATGGGCAGCCTATGCAAAAAGTCAGTGAGCTTTGTTTTAAAGTTAAAAATCTTCAGGTGCCTTGGATTG
>NW_007728777.1:277059-281100 GCF_000696425.1 Galeopterus variegatus | reverse complement strand
CTTAATGACATGTGGGTCCAAGAAGAAATTAAACAGGAAATCAAAAAATTCCTTGAAACTATTGAAAATAATGACATATCATACCAAAACCTGTGGGATACTGCAAAAGCAGTATTAAGGGTGAAATTTATCTCATTAAATGCTTACTTCAGAAGAATGGAAAGATGGCAAATAAATAACTTAACACTTCACCTGAAAAATCTAGAAAAACAAGAGCAATCCAAACCTAAAGTTAGTGGATGGAAAGAAATAATTAAGATCAGAGCAGAACTAAATAAAACAGAAACCCGAAAAACCATACAAAAGATCAATGAAACAAAAGTTGGTTTTTTTAAAAGATAAATAAAATCAACAAACCTTTATCAAGATTAACTAAGAAGAGAGAAGACCCAAATAACAAAAATTAGAAATGAAAAAGGTGATANAACTGACACCTCAGAAATGCAAGGAATCATTAGAGACTACTATAAACATTTATATGCCAACAAATTTGAAAACCTGGAGGAAATTGATAAATTTCTGGATGGAAACAAATTACCAAAATTGAGTCAAGAAGATATAGAGTATCTGAACAGACCAATAACAATAAAAGAGATTGAAGCTGTTATCAGAAGGCTACCCACAAAGAAAAGCCCAGGACTGGACAGGTTCACTGCAGAGTTCTACCAAATCTTCAAAGATGAACTGATACCAATTCTCTACAAACTGTTCCAAAAGATTGAAACAGAGGCCATTCTCCCAAACTCATTCTTTTTCTGATACGAAAATCAGATGCATCAAAAATAGAAAACTACCAGTCAATATCCTTGTTGAATATAGATGCAAAAATCCTCAATAAAATAGTAGCTAACAGAATACAGCAACACATACAGAAAATTATACACCGTGACCAAGTGGGATTCATACCAGGGATGCAAGGTTGGTTCAACATACACAAATCAATAAATGTGATACACCACTTTAATAAAAGTAAAGACAAAAACTATATTACCATCTCTATTGATGCTGAAAAATTATTTGACAAAATTCAACATCCTTTCATGATAAATAGTCTGCAATTTAGGAATAGATGGAAAGTGTCTCAACATAATTTAAAGCCATATATGATAAGCTCACTGCCAATATCATCCTGAATGGGGTAAAGCTTTTCCCTTAAAAACGGGAACAAGACAAGGATGCCCACTCTCACCACTCCTATTCAACATAGTGTTGTAAGTACTAGGCAGAGCAATCAGAGAAGAGAAGGAAATAAAGGGCATCCAGATTGGAAAGGAGGAAGTCAAGCTGTCCCTCTTTGAGATGATATGATCCTGTATATTGAATAGCCTAAAGCTTCTGTAAAAAAAACTCCTAGAGTTGATAAATGATTTCAGCAAAGTAGAAGGATACAAAATCAACACACGACAATCAGTAGCATTTCTACACTCTAACTGTGAACATGCAGAAAAAGAAATCAAGAAAGCTAGCCCACTTACAATATCTACCAAAAAAATAAAATACTTAGGAATAAAGCAGACCAAAGATGTGAAAAATCTCTATGAAGAGAACTACAAACCTGTGTTGAGAGAAATTAAAGAAGACACAAGAAGAGGGAAAGATATCCCATGCTGTTGAATAGGAAGAATTAACATTGTGAAAATGTTCCTATTACCCAAAGCGATCTACAGATTCAATGCAATCCCCATCAAAACTCCAATGACATTTTTCTCTGAGATGGAAAAAGCTATCCATACATTTATATGGAACAACAAAAGACCACACATAGCCAAAGCAATCCTGAGCAAAAAAAATAAAAAATAAAAAATAAATTTATATGGAACAACAAAAGACCACACATAGCCAAAGCAATCCTGAGCAAAAAAAAATAAAATAAAAAAAAATAAAAAATAAAGCTGGAGGCATAACACAACCTGACTTTAAACTATATTACAAAGCTGTAATAACTAAAACAGCATGGTACTGGCATAAAAATAGACACATGGATCAATGGAAGAGAATAGAGAACCCAGAAATCAATCCATATGCCTACAGCCATCCGATCTTTGACAAAGGCAGCAAGTCTACATCCTGGGGAAGAAACTGCCTTTCTAACAAGTGGTGGGGGAAAACTGGATACTCATATGTAGGAGAATGAAACTAGACCTGTACCTTTCACCATGTACCAAAATCAACTCAAATAGGTTTAAAGAATTAAATATACATCCTGAAACAATAAAACTTCTTAAAGAAATCATAGGGGAAACACTCCAGGAAGTAGGAGTGGGTACAGAATTCATGAATAGGACCCAAAAAGCACAGGCAACTAAAGGTAAAATAAACAAATGGGATTATATCCAATTAAAAAGCTTCTGCATAGCAAAAGAAACAATCAACAGAGTAAAAAAAAAAAACAACCAACAGAATGGGAGAAAATACTTTCAAAATATACATCTTGCAAAGGATTAATATCCAGAATATACAAGGTACTCAAACAACTTTTCAGTAAAAAAACCAAATAACCCAATTACAAAAAGGGCAAAGGAGCTCAATAGGCATTTCTCAAAGGAAGATATACAAATTGCCAACAAATGCTCAACATCACTCAGCATCCAGGAGATGCAAACCAAAACCACACTGAGACACCATCTAACTCCAGTTAGGATGGCTAACATCCAAAAGACTGAGAATGATAAGTGCTGGAGAGGTTGCAGAGAAGTAGGAACTCTTATGGGGCTGCAAGATGGTGCAGACTTTACAAAAAATGATATGGAGGTTCCTCAAACAATTACAGTTAGATCTACCATATGACCCAGTGATTCCACTGCTGGGAATATACCCAGAGGAAAGGAAATCATCATGCTGAAAGGATACCTGTACTCCAATGTTTATTGCAGCTCTATATACAATAGCCAAGAGCTGGAACCAGCCCAAATGTCCATCATCTGATGAGTGGATAAGGAAACTGTGGTACATCTACATAGTGGAATACTACTCTGCTATAAAGAAACGAAATACTACCATTTGCAAGAACATGGATGGACTTAGAGAAAATTATATTAAGTGAAACAAGTCAGGCACAGAAAGAGAAATACCACATGTTCTCACTTATTTGTGGGAGATCAAAATAAATAAATAAATAAGCAAGCAAGCACACAAACAAATAAAGGGTGAGTGGGGGAAGAAGACAAAATAACCACAAAAATTCTTTGAACTATTTAAGTCAAGTGAACAGATACAATGGGGGTGGGGGGGAGGAGGGATAGGAATGGGTAAAGGGGCATGAAAATCAACTACAATGTATTTTGAGAAGTAAAATTTTAAAAAATGAAAAAAAAAAGATTTAAGAACCTCTGGGAGCCAACATTTTACATGTAATTTAAAATCCACAGGTTATGGCAGAGATATTGTCCTTAGTGGCAAAGAAGCTTTGGTTAGAGTTCAATAATATATCAAATGCTTCACAAAGGAAAACGTTATAATCTGTCTTTGTTGTAAATTTAACAATTTATCATGGTAATGGAACTGCTTCAAAAGGTGAATTTATTTCATCTTTATAAATGGAAAAGGCAATACAATAAGAGAAATAATTGATGCTATTATATCAAGCTGAGTTTTATACACTTTACTTCTTAAGGCAAAGGGATATCTCCACTACAAAGGCTTTGTGGTGGTGGCAGCACCTGTAAAGGTAGCTGAAGGTGTATGAGGTGATCTCAGAGGAAGGACAAAGAATAATGGTTTATGGATCCATGAGCTAAAAGTTGAGACTGATAAATGAGTGAGAAGCAGGAAGAAATATTGTGAAATTAAAGGAAGTATTACATAAGGACAGAGTCAGAAACTCAAATTTCGGGAAAGTTATTTAATATGTATTTCTGAGTCTCAGTTTTCTTGTCTATAAAACAGGAATAATAGGTTTGTGGTGATGTTTTAACAAAATGATTTACATATATATTTTTATTTAACTACATAATAGTAATTATATGTAATTAAATATATAATCTTGTATATAATTATTATTAGTAGTAGTGTCCTTAATACTTTATTACTGGCTTTATGAGG
>NW_007728777.1:274588-275664 GCF_000696425.1 Galeopterus variegatus | reverse complement strand
GTGGCAGCACTTAACGTCCAGGTGCTGGGTAGATGCAGTTACCATGAAGAATGGTAGGATAAGAGTGGTAGCTAGAGGAGTTTGATCACAGAGTGTTAAAGAGATGGTTAATAGAACCTGTCATTCCTAGAGGCAAAAGTAAATAATATGTAGCATAGAAGAAGTTATGGGTGGATGTCCTAGAGGCTGAGGGTTAGCTTTCCAATACAAAGTCATAATCCTTTGTACACTTTCCAGACCTGAGCTAGTTTTCTGACCTGGGAGTTCATGAAAGTGGCAATGGTGGCAAAGAAGGAGGGTATGCATAGGCACACCATCATGGGTTTCCTCTGACCCAGGCTCATTTAGTTACTGCTGCCACCATCTATCGAGCTCATTAGCAATAGACAATAATGCTGAATTCCCAATCTGACTCTATTCCTCAGAAACCTCAATTGTCCACTTGATGGCAAGTTGATTCATTGGGTTCCTTCCATTCTGGAAAGGTCATAAATTAGTTCTAACAAGAAAAAACACACTGTGAGCATGGGTTTGCTTTTCTTCCTCACAGCGTTCAACCAGCACTATTATCCAGAGTGTCACATATCACAACAGATCGGGGGACTCACTTTCCCTCAAAGGAGGTCTGGGAGGACACCCAAGACTATGGGATCTATTTTTCCTATCTCATACTGAACCACTCAGAAGTTTCCCAGATGGTAGAATATGCAAATAACCTTTCAAAGATACAGGTAAAATGCCAATTTACTTACAATACTCTACAAGTTTGGGGAGTCATCTTCCAGGATGCACTATGCATATTGTAGCAAATACATTAATACTGTATTTTGTCCCTAATAGGAAGAATAGAGGCAACATCCTAATAGGGGGTAGAAGCAACAGGTTGACCACAAATGTGATCCACCATAACATTGTTTTGGACCCCAAAACCAATTTCATAATAAAAGAGATGTGACAAATGGCATGTGAACATGAAATCCTCTGATTCTACCACATCATCTGAAAGTGGTGCCTTAGAGAACATTGGGATTATCTATTAAAACGCAGTCAAGTAAATGACTTAGAGATTATAGACT
>NW_007728777.1:246722-272854 GCF_000696425.1 Galeopterus variegatus | reverse complement strand
TTTTCAAGGCAAACCATATTCCTAAAGGAAAATTATACTTGAGAAGCTAAAGTTAAATTGCCAACTATATTCATACTTTTCCCCCAAAACAAAAGTTGAATACATTCAGAGTGCATCACGTTTCATTAACGATTGCTAGTATTAGTTAATTTATTGATAAACCATTTAAGGTACCCAAGAGTTTTTCATGAACATTGCACATTTTGGCTTTATAGAAACTTTTATTTTTGTTCAAGGTAGTGCTCTTTGATTGAGAACTTCAGTGCAGTTCAGCCAAGAGGTAAGGTAAAAACCTGAGGCTACATGTCTTACTCTATGTGACTGTAATTTTCCAAGCTGAAGCTATTGGTACTGTCCACATAGATTAGGCCTNTAGAATCCTTATGGTTGTGTGCCACTGGTTGCAGTCATTTAAAACTCGAATCCTGCCTTTGAAGGTTATATGGTTTAATAAATCTTCTTTATGTTGTTAGGACTGGAATTCTGCTACATGAAACAAAATAAAATTCTAGCTTTTATATCCATTGCCTAGTTCTTACTTAAAGTCCTACTGTAAACTCTATTCCAGGTAATATGTTTCAGTCATGTGTCCTATAATATCCCTATATGAGCCTTTAAACTAAGATAGAATAGTCATTAATATTGTTTTTACAGTTTCTAACATATTAAGGAGAGATAAATTAAAAAATTTGTGACCATGAAATAAATGCAGAGTTTTTAAAATGCATACTTTTTAAGGAAGAAAATGAATTTGGCACTTAAATTTATTAGATACGAAAAACAATGAGCCTTCCTCTTAGGTACTATTTTTTCATTACTGTAATGTCCCCCAGTGTGAAAAATACAGTAAGATCTCTGTCTCTCTCTCTCTTTGTGAATAATATTTAAATATTTGATTATACATTTGTAATAAGATAAGATGTATAAAAATTTTATTCATTAAAAATGAATACAAATAAATGTTTTAGAAATTTAACTGTTTTCTAGAAGATATGTTTAGAAATGTCAAACTTGTTTTTACAGCGATTCCCATAAATATAGTTTACATCATTCATTCCACTCATTTATAGCTCTTAGACTTTGACAAAACACTCCCTTGGACCTTAAAGGACATTCTTTTCTACCACTGTCTGAAACTATTAAGCTAAAGCCTGATGGGGTTAAAGTCTTACTGTAGTTTACATCATTCATTCCACTCATTTATAGCTCTTAGACTTTGACAAAACACTCCCTTGGACCTTAAAGGTCATTCTTTTCTACCACTGTCTGAAACTATTAAGCTAAAGCCTGATGGGGTTAAAGTCTTACTCTGGGTTGGAGCACATATGGCCAAGTAATGACATTAAGGCTATTTGGGAAAAGGTTTGAGGCTGTGAAATTCAACTGTCCTGAAAGTAAAATGTCCTAGGTAGAATGCTAAATCTTTTTTCCCTTGAAGTAAAAGTCACCTGAATTTGGTTCTTGAATGTCAAATACGTCAAGTATCATTTCTTTTTTTTAACAGTCCAATTGCTTTTATAAGGGGCAAAATGAAGGCAACATTTAAACTAACTTTAAATATTTCTTATCCAGTTGAGTGAATCTCAGAAACAGTGAGTTTATTTGCCTTTCTACTGTTTTGAGTTTTACCATCATAGACAGATGGTAACAACTCCATAAAATGATACAGTAATTTATTTGCAACCCAGCAAGTCAGAAATTTTTCCCCTTCAATCAAATCAAAACCATTTCTACAACAAATAACAAATTTTTCTTCCTCTCGAAATTTCTATTAACCTGGGCGAGTTTCTTTTTAATCCTTTCTAGGACATTTTCAGGGTTTTCTTAAACTGAGTTGCCAGACAGCAAAATTATATATGAGAGAGTGACTGAAGAACAGTGTAAGAATTCTTCCATGTGTGCATGTACAGCTGTGTTGTAAAGTGTACTTTTTACATTATGGTATGTTAAAAATGATTATGTTTTACAACAGGTTGAGGTAAACCAAAGAGGATAACCACTGTTGGGTGGATATAAGCACCTGTGAGTCTGGCTGGTCCAGGCATAGCACAAATACACAAGGCCTGGTCGGATGATACCTCAGCATGCTGGCCCAGTAGTAGTGTGTTTGACACTTTTGTTAGGAAGCTCTGTTCTATTTTTGTTATAAGACTTGCTAATTAACCAAGGTTTCATTTTTTGACTCATGTTCACTTTATGATCTGGAATTGATTAGGTGTGGTAGATAGTCTTAAATCTTTCATTTTTCACTTTCAGTAGAAATGGCCTGTTTCTTTAAACAATATTTAACAATAGCTATTATTTCTCTGCAAAGAGAAATGCTAAAATGAGTAAGTTCATTGTTCCACTCACCTCCTCTCCTGTTCTCTACCATCTGATACTAACATACTCCATTCTGACTTCCTTGATATTGTTAAATAAGTTAATACATCTTTATTTTATTTTTAGTTGTAAACGATGTAGTTTGACTTCCATCTACTATATTTGATTATAGTAGATTAAAAATAGATAATGAACAGACTTACTTTACCTTAAACAATTTTTTTATTCTTTCCTTTCCAAGTTGTTAATTCTATCTCTTCACATTGTTGGGGCATATAATATTAGCATTTTTTTCTGTAATTCTAATACCCACATTTGTTTTAGACTTAGTCCTATAAGTAAATAAATAGTATGCTCCTTGCTGATCCTTTTGTAATGGTTTTCCAGTCAACCCCTGACAGGCTGAAGTTCATCCTTTATTAGCTTTCTTCATAGTGACTCAAAACCTTTGTACCTGAAGGACAGATGGCTGAAAATAAACTACTTGACTTACATTTTCTTTCCTTGAGTATTTTGTTGGTCTTGAATATTACTTTGTAAAAACTTGAGAACAGCCTACTTTTTCCATTTATTATAAGACAATCATGTTTTTGCAGATTACCTGAAGAGTTCTTTATCTCTAGATTCCACTAAATTTTTAAAGAATAGATTACAGTGTCGACCATTCTGAATCAATTTTATCTAGCACACAGTACTCTTTTCAATATATATATATATATTCAAGTCTTTTATTTCTTTATTATTTCTTGAAAGTTGTCATTTCTTTCTAGAAAGGCATATGTATCTTGTTTGGATTTTCTTTTGAGTGGGGGCTCTAAATTTATGTATGTTGGATCTCCATTACATCTTTTTCTATATCTATAATTTTTTCTGTAATCCTTTTAATATCTAGTATTTAGTTTTGTTTCACTTTGATTGCCTTTATAATTATATTTTGCATAATATGTTTCTTTTATGTGACTTCCAAAATTGCTTTCAGTTCTGTAAGGTATTTTTCCCTTCATTTCTAACTTCTGACAGCCTCAGATCACCTCTCTGCTAATAGCCCATCTCATTTGACTTATAAGATCTTACATGATCTTGCTTTCCCTAATTTCCTACTCCTCTTCTCTCCCCTGGTTTTCTCAGTTCCAGGACACTGTGCCTTTGGTGTTCTTGGAACAGGACAGGCATACTCTTGAGAGACTTGGTGTTCTCTCTTTCTAAAATATTTTTTTCCTCAGATTTCAACATGGCTTCTTGCCTCCCTTTTTTTTCAGGTGTTTTCCTCAAAGGTCACAATGAGGACTTCCCTGGCTACTTGATCTATACCTTCAATCCTCTTCCTAAATTTCATATCGCCCTCTCTTTTATTATTATTTTTCTTTAGCTCTTGTAGAGCTAGAGCTGGGTCTGGAGCTCACAGACCCCTCAAGCCCATTCACAAACCCTTCACATGCAGGTCTAGGAGTCAGGTAACTGGAAAAAGGTCCTTGGAGCCAGCAAAGTCCAAAGAAAAACTGAGCAGCTACCAGCAAAGTAAACATGTTTTATTTTTAGACACAAGCTCTCTGCCAACCAGTAGTTCAGGCTTCTGCTCCACAAACTCTAGAACACACAATAGCAACAAAACTAAAAAGATACATGGGCGCATGTGCACTAACTCTACCCACACATAACTTGTTTAAAAGAAATGTGCTGGGCCGGCCCGTGGCTCACTCGGGAGAGTGTGGTGCTGATAACACCAAGGCCCCGGGTTCGGATCCCATATAGGGATGGCCAGTTCGCTCACTGGCTGAGCGTGGTGCTGACAACACCAAGTCAAGGGTTAAGATCCCCTTACCGGTCATCTTTTTTAAAAAAAAAAAAAAAGAAATGTGCTGCACCACCCCCAACCAGACCCGAGGTGAGGGGGCCTGACTAAAGTATTCTATTTTCTCCACAGCTCTTAACACTGCCTGTGCACTATTTAACTTATTTACTGTGATTATGTCTTTGCACCACCCCCAACCAGACCCGAGGTGAGGGGGCCTGACTAAAGTATTCTACTTTCTCCACAGCTCTTAACACTGCCTGTGCACTATTTAACTTATTTACTGTGATTATGTCTTTCCCATTAGAATAAATTACTGCATAAAAAATTTTTATCTTTTTTTTAACCATTATTTTAGTAGCATCTGACACAGAGTATGAGTTCATTAAATAGAGTTAAGCAAATTTTAGTTTTTGCCATCTGATATTTAAGCTCAGTTTCTTTTTCATAATCTGATGTTCTTTTTCTTATAGCTTTATATACCACTTAATTTTATTGATGTAACATCCTCCTTTATCTTTTTAAAGCAATTAAACCATTTAAAAATTTTCTTCTGACCATTGCTTTGTAGTAGTCTGCAACTTCCTTTAACCTATGTATTATTTTTCTCATTAAAAAATATATGGGGAACTAAAATAGCTGATTGGAAGTTTTTGTGCATAGTTTTAACTTGTATATTTCCAGGCTTCATTGTAGGATATTAGGGCTGGATGTATTTTTATTGACAAATACCTGGCTCTTCTTATCTTTGGATTTTTCCTTGGGGCTGGTCGGGTACCACCCCAGAGGACCTATCCATTATAGTACTTGAGCGGTAGAACTCTGGCTGCCATTGTTCTGAGACCAAGTAGAGAAAGGATGTTGCATCCCACAGTTCAACAGAAAGAAATTGTTTTAACCTCCTTTTTAAATATGATTTCTACCTCCTCAGTGAGAGCCATGTGTAGCCATGTATTTCATAATTCTGCATCTCTCCAGTTAAATCTTTCTAAAGAAGAAAATTCTGGTGTTCTCTTGAATGAAGAAAAGTTGTTTTCTTAGCTATACAAGGTAGAGGAAAGGATCTGTACCCCAGCTTCAGAGAGGTCTGTTCATTCTAACTTCTTAATTTTTCTGTGATTCTTTGGTATTAATTAGTTTCTTTTGGAATTCTTCCATGACCAGTTTATTGTTTGGCTTTCTAGATATAAGTCATCTAATACTCATTAATCTGTTTTTCAGATTCTAAAACTCCATTTCTGTAATCACCTTTTCTATTTTGCTTTGTCTTTGTTGGTTTCACCATTTTTAGTTTTCTTTTTTAAATCAGCCCATTGTAAATTCAGGAGGGAATAGAAAAAAAAAATACGTGTTTCAATTAGTTCATTTAAAATGGTAGAATTATTTAAAGAGTTCTAGTTTTGCATATTTATGAATAATTTGTGGTATACCTTATACATAATTATTTTTAATTAAGAAATTTAGCATACACAATTGGTGCCATCTAATGTCCCATGTTCCTTATTTAGAAGAAATGAGCAGTATCACAAGAACAGAAAAAGTAGTGTAATTTTAGAAAATCCAAAGGTCAAGATATAAGCTGTTACTGTGCCATTAACTCTGTATGTCCCCAGGCAATTCTTTGCTTTTCCGGACCTTAGTTTTCTGCTTCTTAAATTAGATAACTGGTCTCAAAGAAATTTCTAGAATAAATATTTTACATTCTATTAATATGAATTCTGTTGGTTTGTGTATGTTCCACTGACTCACTCTCAAAATATCTAAATTGGCTGTGTTATGTTCTCACTTTATCGAGGTTATTTCTGATTCTATTTTTTTATTACATATATTATGACTGATCTCTGGCAATTAATTTTCTCCAGCAATGCTGGAGAGCATTTAATCAGACTCAATTAACAAGATTTTGCTCTGCTCACAGGCCCTATTGAAGTTCTTATTTGTCAATGATCTCTATGCAGATCATTAGAGCTGGACAATAACTTAGAGATCATTGATCTAACCTCCTCTTTTCATAGATACGGAAACTTAAGGCTACATAGTGATATGGATTGCCCAAAATCATAGCAAGAATTATTTTTTAGTTGAAAGTATTGGCATTGATTATACATATTTGTAGGGTCCTGAGTTGAATTTCAATTTCAATAAATCTATACAATGTGTTGTGATCAGATGAGAGTAATTAGCATACTCATAATTAACAAGCCTAATCATTTCTTTGTGATTAGAACATTTGATCTCCTCTCTTCTAGCCATTTGATAACACGCAGTAATTATTGTTAATTATAGATGCCTACTTTGACTGTACAACAATAGAACTTACTTTACCTGTTTTGTGTCCTTTAACCAACCTCTCATTACCCCCTCTCCACCTTCCCCTTTTCTGCCTCTGGTGACCGCACTTCTGTTCTTTCCTTCTGAAAGCTCAACTTCTTATTATTGTTTGCTTGTCTATTTATTTTTTAGCTCCCACTTTTGACTGAGAATATGCAATATTTTTCTTTCTATGCCTGGCTTATTTCATTTAACATGATTTTCTATAACCTCATCCATGTTGCTGTAATTGGCAGAATTTCATTCTTTTTTATGGCTGAGTAATATTCCATTGTATATACATGCCACATTTTCTTTATTCAATTGTCTGTCAATGGACATTTAGGTTGGTCCATATCTTGGCTATTGAGAATAAAGCTGCAATAAACCTGGGAGTGCAGGTGTCCCTTTAACAATAGTTTCCATTCCTTTGCGTGTATACCTAGCAGTGGAATTGCTGGATCATATGGTAGTTCTACACAAAATTGATTGAGAAATCTCCACATTGTTTTCCATAGTGGAAGTATTAATTTACAATTCCACCAACAGAGAAGTGTTCCCCTTTCTCTGCATTCTTGGCAACATTTGTTATTTTTTGTCTTTTTGAAAAAGTTGAGATGGTATTTCACCTTTTTTAAAGGTGAGATGGTATTTCAGTGTGGTTTTGATTTGCATTTCTCTGATTAGTGATGTTGAGCATTTTTTCATGTACCTGTTGACCATTTGTGCATCTTCCTTTGAAAACTGTCTGTTCTGCTCCTTTGCCCATTTTTTAAATTGGACTACTTGCTTTTTTTACTATTGAGTTGAGTTCTTTGTATATTCTGGATATTAATCCCTTGTTAGATGTATAGTTTGCAAATATTTTCTACCATTCTGTAGGTTGTCTCTTCACTCTATCAATTGTTTCTGTTGCTGTGCAGAAGCTTTTTAGTTTGATATAGTCCCATTTGTTTATTTTTTCTTTTGTTGCCTGTGCTTTTGAGGTCTTATACCAAGACCTGAACTGTATTGTTCCAAACCATGACACATTCAGGGTTTTGTCACTGCTGTTGTTGTAGTCATTTTGTTTGCTTTGTTTTGTTGTGTTTTTGTTCTGTTTTGTTTTGTTGTTTCATACAACGCCATTAAATATAGTTCAACAACATCCACCTGACCCAATTCTAAAAGTGGTAATTAGGCTTAGATTCTCACCAGTAGCTACCCAACTTACTCATGCTTGCAAAGAGTTTTACTACTCCATTATCAAGCACTAATTTGATGGAGTTGTCTTGGTGCATTTTACGCTTCAAAGTTAGGGAGAAAAAAATCTTAAGTTCTATAATAGAGGTGAAAGTAAGGATTCGAGTTTCCTACTTTTTCTTTTAAGTTTTTCAAGCTAAGGGTTTATCTTAATAATTCAAATCATAAAACAATCTTTTCACTAAAATGAAAAACAAAGCTAAATAATTATACAATAATTTACATTTGGAATTTAAAATTAATCCCCAAATATTACAGGTCTTACAAACTTAATATTGACACAAAATTTATAGAATATTCCTGAGTATTTGCTTTTCTGATGTGGTTAAAGGGTTATAATTTAAGTAAGTTTTGTCTATTTTTGTTTGTATTGGTTTTGTAAGTTTCTTCCTTTCAGCTTTGTACGATCATCTTTTTCTTGGCTTTTACTGTGGCAAAGCAGCAAACTTTCTCTTCATTCTCCTTGAAAAAGAACAACTTTCCATTAACATTACCAATCTAATCAAATAGCCTAACAAATCAAAAGTTAAAGGGTCATGGGGAAGGGAGGAAAAAGAGATGATGGCTACTATAAATTATCAGTATAATAAATTTCATGCACTTTGTTCAATAGTCTTTTTTCCTCTAACTTTCAGAGTGTTTTAAATCTCTTTTTTCAGATGCAAATATAGTTCAAATACTTAAAAGGCAGAAGCTTCCAGAGGGGCTCCTCCAGAAGGGAGAAGAAAGCATTGTTTTTAAAGAAAATAAAAATATGAGTGATTTTTTTTTTTTTCTGTGTTAGCAGGAGACTTCTCAATCTGTGCATTAACAACCTTTGCCAGTGAAGGCAGTATCTTCCCCAGGGCAATGCTGGTGTATGGCTATACTGATGGGGTGGTGGGGGAGAGGGAGCAAATTCTGAAAATTTTTTCACTACCTTATACCTGTTTCCCACTTCTCTCTGGAATATAAATAAATAAAACAGAAAAATTAAAGCCAGAAAACATCAAAGTAGCCTTGAAAGGAAGAGAGTTTATAAGCAGTGTATGATCTCAGTGGTATGTGGAAATACAGATTTTGTAATATTGGATTTCACGCTCTGTGCAGACCCAGATCCCATTCACTTTTTTTACCTTCCATGCCCAGCACAAGGCCAGATGCCTACTTGGTATTCAGGAGCTAGTGTTGTTCATCTGGCATAATTTCCATATACTATTTAGCATCCTGTAGCTATTTCTGGCATAATTTCCATATACTATAATTTCCATATACTATTTAGCATCCTGTAGCTATTACCACACAGGAAGGATTGAGTCACTGCCTTGCCACCTCATACTTTTCATATAGGGTTAATTTCTCATTCCAAAGTCAGAAGCATGTGAGAATCCAGGAAAGACTGTAAGTGAAAGAATAGACCCCTGAGTTATGGAGATCTATATTGAAAGAGTGGGCAATACATGGTCCTTTGTGCTTTTCAAACTTGACAGCATTTTCTTCATAGAATTTGTTTTACTTTTTCTCATTAGGAGAAAAAAGGTTATTTTACATCATTTATAAAGTCACCAAGACATATCAAAACTGTTTAGTTAATTCAGATGATTTTGCTGAGATACCTGATCATTATACAAGGATATCTGATCATTACAGACTCAGAATTTCCAGGGATTGGGCCAAGACATCCTCATGTCTAGTGGTCTTCTAAGCATTTCTGATATGCACAGTGTCAGATACCTAGGCAACTAGATCAAAGGACAAGCTGGATAAGGAGCTGGATGCTTTGGGCATGATGAGACATGAAGAAAGGAAAATACCTCTGTATACTTAATTCTTGGCAATATTGTTCATTGCTTCTATGAATTTATCTGATGGAGGGCATATAAAATTGAGACTTTGTTGTCAGTGGTTACTGATAATTTTAAAGTTAGCAAAGTATATTTATTCTAAAACTAACTTCCATATAAAATAATATAGATATGAATAAACAAATATAATCTTTTCCCCAAAGAGTAACATACATCTGAATAAATGTTATTACCACATTTTAACTCATACATCTAAAAAGTTTTTGCTTATAGATAGTATAAAATAAATTGAATTATAAAGGAGAAAACCATGTGATATATAAATAAAAGTGTGCTTTTATGCTTTCATTTTATATATGTAGAAGAAAATAATTTATGTAAATTGAAAACTTACTTTAACTGCAACACCAAAGAAGGAATTTCTCTGTGCCCTGTGTGTGTTCTTGGTTCTGCCGTGTTGAAGGTATCTGAACGTTGGGCCAGTTCAAAGCTGTAATGGGCAGGACATTTTTATTATCATGATAACTGTAGAGCTGGGCTCCGGGAATAACTTCTCTCTTAAAATCTGTCTGTAAGTATGGTGATTTTTCTGAAATGTCATTATTATGCATTTGGAAGTTAATAAAAATGTTAGGGGTACTCACAGAGGCAACAAACACATTCCATATTTGCAGGGTTGTTCAGTGATTGGTTGTGCTATTAAACTTGTCTTTCGTCTTTCTTTTCTGCAGAGTGAATATGCTGAGTCACTTTTGCTTTGAAGCATTTATCTTTGTTCTAAAATACATTGGCATCACTTACATAATACCGGTGCATCTTTGCATTCAGTGGGGGATAAGTGAACATGAAAATATATTTAAATGTAGCCGTTTTTACAATGCATAAGACCAGACACAATAGCTGTGTAAATTTACTTAACAATTATAAATAAGTTAAGAATCATAGTTTCCCTCAAGTGGTAGTAGGCACAGGGAAATGCTCTATATTTGTCTTTATTTTCCTTTTCTTCCTCTCTCTCTTTCATGTTTTCTCTCTCACACCCCTTCACTATTTTTATCTGTTGCAGTTTCACATCAGCCCTATAGAGAAAACACTGATAATTTGCAGATGGCTATGTTCTTATATCCTAGTGGATAGCTGGTCTTTTAGAAAAACAAAAAAAGAGGGCAAACCTATCAAATCAGTTTGCATGGGACTGAGAGCTTCCTGGGACACTGGGCTTTCCTTTCTAAAACCAGGATTATCCAGGGTAAACTGAGACTTCTGGTCACCATACTGGAAACTTATGTGAAAAAAAAAAAAAGACTGTTTTACTTAATAAATATTTGTTGGAAAACAAAAAACATTCTATTTTGCTAAATTCTTAAATGAGTATGTTTACCTATAATCATCGTGTAGCACAAAGCAACCAGAATATTAAAGAAAGAGGAATGCCTATATGAGAAAAATTCAACAAAGGGTCAGAAATCAGTGTTGTGCTTGAGAAGAGAATTATCTTTACAGAAATACTACAAAGAATTATATATTGGCAGAAGATACTGTATTGACTCAATATTTAACAATATTTCATATGTATTTTAAATGGTCATGCTTTTAGTTTAAAAACGCATAAGGCAAGGAGATTGCAAAGAATAAAACAGTTACCAGTGGTAATTAACTTTGTCAAAGAAAAATTGTACTGGACTTAATTAAACAGGCAAGGAAGACTCTAAGATTATTGCAAAAAGGGAGACTGAGTTAAATCTAGCTCAAACAAAAGATGGAAAGATTCTTAAGCACTAGGGTGAGTGAGTGGAAAAGTAGTGGAGGATATTAGAAGGGAAGATATCAATGTGATTAGGCTATTTTTGTTTGCTAATTGTGGTTTATCTACATGAGGCTATCCTTCCACAGAAACTCAGATATAGGTGCCCCAGCTGTCCTAACAAAATACCACACACCGGGTGGCTTCAACCAGAAAAATTAATTTTTTTACAGTTGTAGAGACTGGGAAGTTCAAGATCAAGGGTGCCAGCAAGGTCAGTTTTTGCTGAAGACTTTCTTCCTGGCTTATTGATGGCTGCCTTTTTGCTCTGTCTTCACATGGCAGAGAGAGGGAAAGAGAGAGAGAGAGAGAGAGAGATAGAGATCAGTTCTATTAGATTAAGGCTCCAGCCTTATTAATAACCTCCTTAATAATCTCCAATACAGTCACAGGGAGGGTTAGGACTTCAACATATAAATTACAGTCTATTATAATAGTCTTCTCAGTGTATTGCAGAGGTTATCTTCCTTATGATTACATGTCAAAGGGTCCTGGGTTGTAAATCTGGAAAGAAACTGGGAGAAGATTTACATCTCAAATGGGCGGAGAATGAATTTACAATATAAAGAAGATTTACATCTCAAATGGGCTTACATCTCAAATGGGCGGAGAATGAATTTACAATATAAACTTTTCTAAAGTAAATGTTCTAAGAAAAGGGAGGTCAAGGGTGATTGTCAGGATGAAACCTGTCTAAAGTTTAGTCAAGCTGAGGGACACTTGAAGGCTGTCTTGGTCAACCTGTGGGTCAGCTTTGCTTCATGTACTATCTGAAAAAGAAATAAGCACAAATCCTCTTTGTCTTTTCATTTATTAATGGTAAAGCTGGCCATACAGTACTCTACAGATGAGCTGAGCTGTGTCCTAGAGGACCTGAAATGATGCATAATACAATAAGTGGTGACATTTAAATTGATACTTCCAATTTCTTCTGCTGCTTGTTAACTAAAGGGGGAATAAAATTGGGTATATGTTTAATAATAAACTCTTTGTGTACTGGGTTTTCACTGTCCTCAGGCCAATCATCCTTTTTGTTGTTGTTGTTGAGGAGGAGGTGAGAGAAGCACCTGCCTCTGGCTGCCAAATTTAAGAGGACACCAAAAATCAAAATTAATTTAAAACATGATCAATATTTCTTTCAGCTCACGGTTTAATATGGCACTACAGGGCACTGTTAGTGATCCTGTCTTGATTTAAAATTTTGACATTTTGTTTCCCATACATATTTTGCATTAGTTTTGGTTTTAAAAAATCATGCTAAAATATTATTTGATTACCAAGTTTTTTGATATATCTTTAAATTATGCAACCAAGGTGGGTCCCTCACTTTTGTTGCCCTAGTCCCTACTCTGCTACAGTAAAATGATTTGGGGCACTTCCCTCTGCATTCATGATGTATTTTTAGTCCTTCTGAATGAATAGTGTAGGTCTAGAAAGCATTCTTGAAGCGGTGCTTTCCTTGGTGTGCACTAATGGATGGACACCGGTTTAGTTAAGGAAAATATTGTCATTCACTCCTCACATAAGTCACCGGATGGCTGTCAGGAAGGCAGGAGTTCAGCCAATAGGAAAGTTTGATGAAGAGAAAACATCTCTGAGAGTGTACAGATAATTTAAGGCAGACAATTTCATGTCCCTAATAGAGAATGTTAAATGAACAAAGTAGATTAAGAGATGGAATATGTGATGTCTAATGCCACAAACTAATCATATCATGCTTGTAAGTTTTTTAAACCTGGCTAACCATATTTGGTCTTCTAAAGAAGGAATTTATTTAGTCAATCTCTTGGCATTGTAAAAAGAAAATGGATGTATTTTGACATAGTTTATAAGTGGTCAAGATTGTGCAGGTTAAGGTGAGTATATTTCTCAATGTTTACTCAGTTAGATACCTGGAAATAAATAAATATAATACCTGCAATTTATTTAAACTTTTTTTCTTTTTATAACGTTCATAATTATGTTATGTGTGATTAAAATACACAGAATCCTAATTTTAAAAGCAAAATAATTTGTAAAACAGAGAAAAGAAAGGGAGTATTTCTATTGACTTAAGAGAGAACCTTTACAAAACAGTAACAATTCAAGTAACTCTTTTGTAATTTACCTGGACTACAAGTTAAGTAGCCTGAACTAATATTTTATATCCAGTTGGGCAAACTTTCTGTAAAGGGCCAGGTAGATAATATTGTGAACTTTTTAGGCCATATGGTCTCTGTCTCACCTACTCAACCCTAACATTATAACAGAAAAACAGCCAGAGACAATAGTAAACAAATGAGCATGCTGTATTCCAATAAAACTATATTTACAAAAATAGGCAATGGATTGGTTTTGGCCTTTAGGCCATAGTTTGCTTATCTTTCTGTTAGATATGTCTACATACTTCATTGAAAACTATGAACTGGATCTTCTGCAATAGTGGGCTATAAAGAATCCATGCCACTTATTGAACTGAGTATTCAAAACATCATTCAGATGCAAATGAACTTTCATGACTGTTGAGTATGGAACAGTTGCTATATGGAGACCCCATCTAATCTCTTATTTTTTTATCCAGCAATGTTATTTAATGTTAAAGTAGGTGGGCATGATATCTCTGTTCTACCGGTATTTCTCCCTCTCATATATTCTTTACTAAGCCCTGAAAATTTAATACTTTATTGAAGGCCGTGAAGCTTAGGCATATTTCTACATGACAGCAGATTGCTTTATTGGCAGTAATGAATACTTTTTCATGGGTCAGTGACTCAGCTAAAATCACAAAATTGAGGTGGCCTAAGGTGGAAAGTTGGCTAACTAGGTATTTGGTTTTCAGTTGTAGTAGGACATCTTCCCAATTTAAGGAGTATTTACTATTGCTGTAGGAGCAGAGGTTAAGTGGTGCTGAAATTGCACTATTTTAAAAATAAGGCTGTATGCTTGGAAAAGCTGTTCTAAAAGAATTAGCACTTTTCTCCATGCATTTAGCAATACCTTTGCTGTTTATTTCAATTAATGGTCACTTGGATATTATAAATTATAAACAGGAAAACAATATACAGTGATTTAAAAATCAATGCAAACTATGGTTTATTTAGTAACTCTATCTTGTGAAAAAAAGATTAATAAGATAATAGAACAAAATACTAGAATATCCATGGTTTGCCATTCTAAAGATTGTTGTAGGGATGACATATATGTGAATTAAAATTGCTAGGGCTATGAGATGATAGCATAGCCATGTCTTTGGAAAGTCCACAGCTAACCCCACGGTTACATCTTGGGTAAGGGCAGGACAACTAAGAATCCGAGGAAAAGTGGTTTTATCAATCACATGACTCAAACTAAAATTAATAGCCAACCTTCTTACTTTATAATTAAGTGGGAGTGTTGGTATTTTGCAGGCTGCATGTAAGTATAAATAAAATGAGTTAAAGTGGATGGTTTCATTTTTTAATCCTTTGGTTAACTTTTGGCTTCAACTCTTATGGAATAAACTTTTTTTTTTTTTTTTTTTTTTTTTTTCGTGTCCGGCAACGGATCGCAACCCTCAGTGTCGCGCCCGTACCGGACCGGGACCGGCAATGGGATCGCAACACTCGGCGCTGCACCCGCACCTCGCTCAGCCAGTGAGCAGGAACCGGTCTGTATGTGGGATCCGAACCCTCGGAGAGAGCGCCGCCACGCTTCTCAAGCGGCGCACTGTAGCAGTGCGCCACCGGGCCGGCCCTGGAATAAACTTTTATCTCTGAAATTCTCTATCATGGCCAGGACTAGGGCAAGGCACCTCAAAGCACAAGTCAAGGAGACTTGCAGTTGCGGAACCTTAAGAACAAGCGCCTCCTTGAATTTTGTGGCCTCCAGCCTCTCGCACTCACCCTATTCTCAGTCCTCTCTTTTCTTATTTCCTGCTGATAGCACATTGAGAGAACAACTGTGACAATTTATGTTTGCAAGGCAATTTTAGCTTCTGAGAGGAAATGTGTTGCAGTAATATCATATAGCATCAATTATACTGTCACAATATTTTAGACTTAAAATATTCAATTTATTTGAGAATTAACTAGATATAAATAATAATATATAGTTCAGATAAAATTTTCCTGGTTATGTGGATAAATTACCATGGCTTCGTCAGAAATATCTCACCATATGAGAAATCTGATCTTTCACATTTAGTCACATGCTTTAGCCAGATTTTTTATTGATCTCATACATTGGAGAGAAGGAGTAAAAGAAAAGAAACAGTGACTGACCCTTATGCTTGCTGATCCCTGAGGTAGATATTGTTAATCTAATAATAGATCTAATAATATACAAATGATTGCATTTCTAAAATGCCATATTTTATACTTTTCCCTATAAATATAAACATTAAGAGGCAAAGTTCACAATAATAATGCTTTATTTCTCCCTCTTGCAAACATTTTAATAACAAAGGTGTTTTTATAATTTTTATTTAGATATGTGTGAGTGTATATATGTATGTATGTATGTACGTGTGTATAAAACCTAACTATCCGTGAGCAAATCTGGCATTGATTTAATCTAGTTTTAGTTCAAGAGTAAAGGACCCTTTGTCTTTTTGCCATCAGAACTTAATCACAAGTTTCTAACTTGATTCCTATGTTTACTGTCTTGTTAGGATAAATAAAATGAGACTATTCAAATACAGCATTTGCATTGCAGCCAAAATTGTTAATTTGGGGCTCAAAATGATTGGTTCAGTTTGAATCAAAACAGGAGCAGTCTGCATAAAGTAAATCTTATTCCCCAATCACCTAATAGATCACATTAGCAATTTTCTTTGTAAAATTTATCTTGCAAGACAACAATGAGCATATATGTGTTCCCTTCCCACTGAAGCCCAGAGAGGCCGAGGACATAGAGCTAACAATTAGTGGCAAAACAAATTCAACCACAACTCTCTTTGATACTAAAAATCAATCAAATTCATGATGCTATTTAGGGGGTCCACCAAATTTATTTTTACACTTATTTTTGGCTCTCCTCAATTTTGCTGATTGCGATAAAATACATATCACATAAAATTTACCATCCTAACAATTTTTGTGTATAATTCAGTGGCATTATGAACATTCGTATTGTTTCACTGCCATCACACCATCCATTCACAGTACTCTTTTCATCTTGTAAAACAAAATTTCTTTACATATTAAGTAATAACTCCCCATTCTTTTCTACTCCCAGCCCCTGGCAACCAACATTCTACTTTATGTTTCTATGAATTTGACAACTATAGGTACCTTATATAAATGGAATCACCGTATTTGTCTTCTTGAGACTGACTTATTTCACCTTAGATAATATCCTCAAGGTTCATCCATGTTGAAGCATGTGTCAATATCCTTCATTTTTAAGGCTGAATAATATTTCCTTTATGTGTATAGCACATTTTATCCATTTATCCATCCATGGACAATTGGGTTGCTTTCACATTTTCACTATATTTATCTATGTTCTTGCCGTAGAGGTAGCAGCTGCTATTTGTTAGAACTTCAGTGGATTCTTTGCTGCACTTACTTTTTAAAGTAACATTCCAATTTAACAACAAGTACTTAATCTCAACAAACCGAAAAGGAAGTGATGGATTGATATGACACCCACGGAATTACTTTGTATGTTTTAGATAACTGATGGAGTATTCCTTTGGGAGTAAGTTGAAATGTCCCAGAGAAAGAAAGTATCACAGTTCACTGCTCTGTGTGTAGGAAAGCAGCATGTGCTTCCATTTAACTACAAAAACAAGGATGCTTATGCCTCCCAGGAGCAGTGTTTCAAAGAATCTTGGAGATTTTTGTCATAATACATATTATAAATAAATTATCTTTTTTTTTTTGGCTTCTTGGCAAACCTGTATAGGTGAACACATTATGATATAGGTAGCCTTAAGGAAAACCCAGTGGGAAGGATGAAGTACATGCCAGGAGAGCATTTTAAATCAAAACAAACACAGCAAATATTTTCTAGAAATCACTTCCTATTGTTATAATGAAGCACTTTCTTTAGAATAAGTTATTGAGGTCATTGTTTTTCCTTAAATAAAATTATTTGTTGACTCTTAAAGTACTTTGCATAGCATGTGGTTTGAGTGTTCTTTGGCTTTCTTCCTTAGGATGTATGCCAGAATCCTTGACCCACCCCGATTCAATTGCACAGCCACAGATTCTGACTTTTTTATTTTAATTGAAGATGGCCATAATCCTTCATTTGTTACTCCACTATGCTTCGCAAAGCTCTAACACCCTTCACTCTTAATATTTCATATCTGTCCTTTAGAAGTGTCAGGGAACCTAACACTGAATACTGCTCTGAAAATACAGTAAAATTTGTAGAACATGAAGGAATCTATTGGGATAATTCCCACAGGTGAGCTTGAATAATAACAATAGTAGTGTTTGGATAAAGCTGAGCAAGTAAGAATAAGTCTTTTTCTTGCATGTGAGACACGTGTAGGAAGAGAACTTAATTTGTTGGGTTGTGCTAGAGAATTCAGTTAAGGATGGAGGTGCAAAGGAAATGAGAGGCAGAACAAGGAATGAAATGGTATATTTCATTAGAAAAGTAATAGTTAACGTATGCTTGCTTCTGGGAATAATAGAAAGACAGAGCCCTCAGAATGAATTAAAGGGAATAGCCTAAGTTTACAAAAGTAAGAAAAGTTAACTGAGGATGTTCATGTTATGTTGAAATCCATGGTAGAGGTAGAGCTAATTTTTAAAATTATGAATTATACTAGGAAAAATAATGCTAGAATTTACTTTTAGTGTCTTTGTCCCAAACTGGTATATTTTCCCTTTTAAAAATTAGGATTCAGGCCATGAAATTTATCATGCTAAAATTACAGACAAAACTGAATTATCTCCTGGGTTTGAATTTTACCTTGGGAAATAAACTGTTATCACAAAGCTGATTCATGGCTTTGTAAAAGTATTTTTACTGGGCAGTTTTTATGTTCATATTTAATTTCCATCCCAAGATCTGTCTTCTTTCACGAGGAAACTTCTTTGTTCTACGGGACTGTGTGTTTGAAAAGACATTTAAAACACGTGTCTACCACTTTTGGAGAAAAAAATAGCCTCTCAGATTTAGACCACACATTGTTAGTACAGAGACTGAAGAGGATGTTTCCATTTACCTCACAGACTATCATGCTTTTCTATGTTTCTAAATTTTATTTCCTTCTTTCCTCAACTTTTCACCCCTTTTAGGTAGTTAAACAAACCTTTAAATCTGGTGGGAAAAAAATGTTAGCTTCATTAAGTTTATTCCAAGCTCCCAAGGATTATATTTATTTAAAATAATGCAACATTCAGAATTAACACATTGCTTCCGCCATTTAATATATCCAATAATATCCAATTTTAATGAGTGTTGGCTGATGGGTTCACAGCATTGCATTCAGAATTATTGTGATCAAAATAACTGCACGTGGCTTTCTCAGTGCTCATAGGGGCAGATATTCTAGTTGGTGTGAGAAAATATGCATACGTTAAACCATTTGTATGAATTTATATTGATACTTCAATGTATAAAATGATTTTATATTGATATTCTAATGTATAAAATAGTAGTTCTGTTCAACAGAACAGAATGCAGTAAATATATATTTGTTAATTATGGATCAACAAAAGGTAGAAAATGTTCAGAAAAGGAAAGATTAGTGTCAATGTCCTCAGGGAAATATTCACTTAGGCCTTTGGACTTGAGCTTAACTTTGAGGAATTGGAAGAACATGATTAAAAGGGGGAAGGAGGGCCGGCCCAGTGGCGCACTGGAGAGTGCGCTGCTTGGGAGTGTGGCGGCGCTCCCGCCGAGGGCTCGGATCCCATGTGGAGACCGGTTCCCGCTCACTGGCTGAGCGCGGTGCGGACGCAACACCGAGGGTTGCGATCCCTTTGCCAGTCAGTAAAAAAGACAAGAAAGGGAAAAAATAAAAAATAAAAAAGGGGGAAGGAAATATTTCAGTGGATTATATCAGCAAGGAGATCACCCTAGACAAACTAGAGTTGCATTAAGCTGTTAGGCTCACTATTACATATGTCCCATTAGTGGGCTTTCTTTTCTTGTTTTAGTTTGTTATTGTTGAGTCCGTGGCAGCTGAATTCCCAAGGAGATTTCACATGTGCTTGTCATAAACTTCAGCTCTGGTCTAGTGAGGATAAAAGCCTTCCTGAGATCCTGACCAAGCAGCATTTCTCCTACTTTATTTGACATAGCACCACATCACAGTGATGCTGGCTCCCTCCCCGTTCACTACATGTTGTAAACCCATAGCACCATAGCACGCCACAAGGTCAGCCAAGTAGTAGATGCAGGGCCTGCCAGAGGTGCCGACAGCTCCATCTTTTCTGAGGGAAAGGGAATGCTGGGGCCTGAAATTTGGATGTAATTTTGGCACAAGAGTCAAAACCACTTTCATACTGAAGGATGTGATAATTATTATGGACTATGTTACCATAATTCCTAAATCTATCTCTAGGGATGAATCTTTTTTATTGAAACGTAATTGATTATACACACTTGTGGGGTACAGTGTTGACTATCAATACTTATGTACAGTATGCAATGATCAAACCAGTATAATAAGCATATTCATAATTACAAAACATAATCATTCTTTGTTTCCATTAACCTCCCTTTCCCCTATCCCTCCACTAGTAACCACAGCTCTGTTCTCTCCTGAAAATTCAATTATTGTGATTCTTTTTTCCTCTTCTTTCTTTCCTTCCTTCCTTACCTCTCATTTATAAGTGAGGACAGGCAGTATTTCTCTTTCTGTGCCTGGCTTATTTTTCTTAACATAATTTTCTCTAATTTTATCCAGGTTGCTACAAATAGTAGATTTTCATTCTTTTTTATGGCTGAGTAGTTTTCCATTGTGTATATATACTACATTTTCCTTACCCAGTTGTCTGTCAATGGACATTTAGGTTGGTTCCATATCCTGCCTATCATAAATAGAGCTGCAACAAACATGGGAGTGCAGGTATCCCTTTGACATGATGATTTCCACTTTGTAGGGGGGGGGGTGTATATAACTAGTAGTGGGATTGCTGGATCATATGGTAGTTCTATCTACAGTTGTTTGAGAAACCTCCATACTGTTTTCCATAATGGTTGCACTCATTTACAGTCCCACCAACAGCAAAGAAGAGTTCATCTTTCTCCACATCTCACTAGCACTTGTTATTATCTGTCTTTTTGATACAGCCAATATAAATGGGTGAGATGATATCTCAATATGTCTCTGATAATTAATGATATTGAGCATTTTTCATGTACCTGTTGGCTATTCGTATGTCGTCCTTTGAGAAATGTCTATTCAGCTCCTTTGCCAATTTTTTAACTGGATTATTTATTTTTCTGTTAAAATTGTTTGAATTCCTTGTATATTCATGGTACTAATTCCTTCCCTATTTTTTTTTTCCTTTTTGTCTTTTTTTCGTGTCCGGCAATGGATCGCAACCCTCAGTGTCACACCCGTACCGGACCGGGAACCAGCAACGGGATCGCAAACCTCGGTGCTGCACCCGCACCTCGCTCAGCCAGTGAGCAGGAACCGGTCTGTATGTGGGATCCAAACCCTCGGAGGGAGCGCCGCCGCGCTTCCCAAGCGGCGCACTGTAGCAGTGCGCCACCGGGCCGGCCCACCTTCCCTATTTTTGAAGAATGTTCTTGCTGGGTATAGGATTCATGACTGGAAGGGGTTTTTTGTTTGTTTTTTTATTTTAGTATTTTGGATATATCACCACATTCTCTACTGGAATGTAATGTTTCGGTTGATGAGTCTGCTGTTAGTTTGATGTGGACTCCCTAATGCGTGACTTGATGCTTTTCTCTTGCTCATTTTAAGATTCTCTCTTTGTCTTCGAATTTTGCCAATTTGATTATAATGTCTCAAAGAGCATCTTTTTGCACTGAATCTGTTTGAGGATCTTTGATTCTACTGGATCTGAAAGTCCATGTCTATCCCTATACCTGGGATATTTTCTGCTATTGTTTCACTGAATAGGTTTTCAATGACTTTTCCTTTCTCCACTCCTTCTTTAACACCCATGATTCAGATGTTTGTGTGCTTAAGGTTGTCTGTAAATTCTCTTAGATTGTCTTCATTTTCAAAATTTCTTTACTTTATTTATTCTTGTCCACCTAAGTTATTTCAGAAAAACCATCTTCAAGGTGAGAAATTCTTTCTTCTTCTTGGTCTGTCCTGCTGCCTAAGTTCTCAGTTGTGTCTTTTATTCTGTTGAATGAATCCTTCAGTTCCAGGAGTTCTGCTACATCTTTTTCTAGGTATTAGTCTCTTTTAAAATTTCCTCCTTATTATCCTGGATACTTCTTCTCATTTTGTTGTGTCATCTGACTGAGTCTTCTTGTATCTTACTGAGTTTCCTTAAGACAGATGCTCAAAATTCCTTTACATTAATTTCAAGGGTTTCCTTCTGTGGGGTCTGGCACTTGAGGTTTATTGTACTCCTTTGGTGGTGTCATGTTTTCTTATTTTTTTTTCATATTTCTATTATCTCCACATTGATGTCTGGTCATCTGATAGAGCAGTTGCTTCTTCTATTACTCTGGAGTGGGCTTTGAGGAGTGAGACTTCCTTCCTTAGATGTGTTTTATATTTTCCATTGAGTAGGGCATTTTAGTATTGGTTCCACAATATTGTAAACTCTGTGTGGGTACTCAGTCTATATTCAGTGTCCAAGTTGTGTGTGAGTGCCTGCATGGCCTAGGCACTGGGGCATTTAGTGATTCCTTGCTGAGGTTAATGACAGTGTTTTGGTTTGTTGAGTACATGGGCAAGTTACCAAGTTCTTGGGAGAAATTTCTGGATGCCCTGTCACTCTTTGGCTGAGGTGGGTGTCCCTGGATGGGCTTGTTGGCATGCTGGCTAGTGTCCCATGACCCTGATGGGTGCACTGAGGTATACTGGAGCTCCTCAGTTTGAATGGGTGACCCTGGTCAGGACTTCTCTTTCCTCTTCCTATAGGAAGAAGCTCCTCCTAGGTCCTTGCTTCCCCCAGTTGGGGGATAGGTTGGTGGTGACTGGGTATTTTCTTCCTCACTTTATTTGGGTATCCTGGGTTTCTGCACTCTAAAGGAGTTCCATGTATGTCTTTTCCTGATTAAGCCAGTTGTGTGGGCTGTGCATATATCTACCCCATCCTCTGTGTGCTGCTACAAATGACAGCATAATTCCTTCTGTGGGTTGGGCCACTGAGTCATGAGTCAGCACTATGTCACCTCTGTCCCCTGGCTCCACTGGTCACTCTCCTTTTGTCAGTGCAGTTGAGTGTTCGGCAGCTTGCCTACATGGCAGTTTGGGCTGCTGTAGTGGTAGCAGCTGCTGCTGTGGCAGTAAGCCACCCTTGTGGTGGCGGTGGCTGTGGTGGTGGCTGTGTTGGACCACCCATGTGGCAGCAGTGTCTGTGGCAGTGGCAGGGAGATGACTTTGGCTCCTGATGTCCCTCACACTCCTGCCATCTGTTGAGTGGGGGCTGCCCATGGCTGCTGAAGTCCCTGAGTGCACTCCTGCTGTCTATTGAGAAGATATTTTTCATTACATGTATTTGTAAATTTAAATGTTATGCTGTGAAGACTCTGAATTCTTCTCTCTTCTTTGGAAGATTGTTGCCTTTTTTGTGTCAACAGGCAGGCATTAAATTATTTAGATTCAAACAGTAAATTCTGGCATTGGGATGTCAGCTCAAATCACCTACTAATGCATGACCCTGGATTGTTCAGAGATTATAGAAGAATTTATAGACAAAATTTTGAGCACCCCCTCCTGTGTTCTGTTATTTTCAGGATTCCCCCTACCTCTATAACAAGTTAGGTCACAAATTATTCTCTCCAGTTCCTTAGGCCAGTTTGAGTTTAGCAATCTGTTGTGGTCTAACTAGAACCTGGCCTTACACTGGAAGAGGCCTGGCCTCAGTAGTCCAGAGGCACGAAAATGTGAAATTCACCCACTACTACTCTCCCTCTCCAAGTATCAGCCCCTTCCCAGAATCACCTGCCTCTGTTGTCTCTTCAGTGCATTTAGAAGTTACTTTCCATATACGTTCAAGGGTTTATAGCTGTCTACAGTTTACCTTATTATTTGTGTGATTTTAAAATCAAAGTTATTAAATTTATTTTAATTTGTCTGAAGGGTCATCTATTTTTCAGTAATATTTACATGGGCTTTCTACCTAATGTAGTTTATAAATCACTGTAATTATAAACCTAAATTTAAAGAATTTAAAAATTATTTCATAATCTTCCTATATTTGAAAGCCAATAATCAAAGTAAATATGAAATTGAGTAATAACTTTATTTTTCCTTAAGCTGCAGCTTTTAGCAAGATAAAATAAGATGCCAACATATGTCAATAATTGAAGTTTAACTTTTACTTTCTGCTGGATATTATCAAATTTTATGTTGTATTATTAGATCTTTGTATCTGACTAATCACTGATATTGTAATTCTCAGGATACTTTAATGAAATGAATTGAAAGTTTTCTATAGCTTGTATTTTCATAGTTCTCGAACAAAAAGAGCATGGTTTATAAAATTAAAAAATAAATTGCCTTACCTACAAAACTTTAGAAAATATGAGAGGTCTTCAAAAGATTCATGTAAAGATTTGTATTATCTTTTAATTCTATTTTTCCAGAAACTTTTTGAAGTACCCTCATATAACCACACATAATGAGAGAATAAGTGTTTGGTGAATTAATCTCCAAAGTGTCCCAGGAGGGAAAGAAACAGAAAGTGAAGGCACAAAAAGGAATGTGAAAAAGAGCTGCCTATGGCCAGATATGGAGAATGTTACATTTAGTGGTTCAGTCAGTCTAGTAGCCTCAAGGGTATTAGAAATCCCTACTATGGGTGTAAATCCATAATTCTGAGGGAGTAGTAAAGCGATAGTGAAAGAAAGTGTATTTGAAAAATAGGGCCTTTTGGGCCGAGCCCGTGGCGCACTCGGGAGAGTGCGGCGCTGGGAGCGCAGCAGCGCTCCCGCCGCAGGTTCGAATCCTATATAGGGATGACCGGTGCGCTCACAGCGCTCACTGGCTGAGCGTGGTGTGGCTGGTCTCAAAAAGGACAAAAAAAGAAAAAGAAAAGAAAAATAGGGCCTTTGGGGCCGAGCCCGTGGCGCACTCGGGAGAGTGCGGCGCTGGGAGCGCAGCAGCGCTCCCGCCGCCGGGTCGAATCCTATATAGGGATGACCGGTGCGCTCACAGCGCTCACTGGCTGAGCGTGGTGTGGCTGGTCTCAAAAAGGACAAAAAAAGAAAAAGAAAAGAAAAATAGGGCCTTTTCTACTGAAAGATTTTTTCTAAGCTTCATTATTAATGATAGTTCTTGCTAGTTCTTGCAGTTTTACTGATATCCTTGCAAGCTGTGTATTATAGTCGCCCTTGAAGCCTCTTCATAATCTGTCGGAGTCTTCTAGACCTTTTTATCTTTTTAGTGAATTTAACACAATGAGCCTAGGATTCTGAGGACCTGTTAAGAAACTGTCTCCCTTTACAAAGGGCTTTGATTCCTAGTGCAGTCAAGCTTTCAAAATGACTTGATTTACTTTTATTAACAACAACAGTACGTGTTTAGGAACTTTTCATCTGCCTTCATAAACTCTTCTTTTTCCTCCTCTTCCTCCTCATTTCCTCCTCCCTCTTTTTATTCTCTCTTTCTTCTTCTCTCTCTCTATCTCTCAACAGAAATTTTGAGTGATTGCTCTGTTGCTGTCTGAGGGCTTTCTCAGATACAGTCAGATGGCCACTAGGCCACTAGAGTTTTAATTTAGATCCTGATTTTGAAAAAATGCCTGGTTTTCCACTACCTCTCCCTGTACTTCAGGGTATTTACTTCAGGTTCATTGAGAGCCATCTGGTACTAACTTTTTTTCAGCATTTGAAGTTTTGTTTTTAGCCTCTTTTTTTAAGAGGGCCAATCCCACTCCTGTCACTGGCTTCAAGCTGTGAGGCTGGATCTTCTCCCTTACCCTCTTGCCAATTACTTCGAGTCTTTACTCTGCAGGAGCTTCTACTGCCCCTGTGCACACACAGGACTCACCGATTCAATCCAGTAACTTCCGGTCTGCCTCCTATTTTGTATTTTCATTTCATTTCCTAATCACAGACACATTTATACATTTATATTGTATATGATCCCAACAATGCCTTTTATATTTTCTCTTTTCATTTCTTTATCCCCTTTAGCTCTCTTCGTGGCTAAGGAGGTATATAGTATATGAAATTAGCCTATTATCTTGATCCTTCTGTGATTCAACAGTTTGCTAAATATATGGTCCTGTTTTAAGTCTCAGGTAAAAGTCAAGGTGTGAAATGTTTCCAAACTAAGCATCAGACTGTTTTTATACTTACACAGTCAGGGAAATCTTTTTGATTTTTGTTGTATTTTGATGAGGTTGTTTGTTTTGTTTTGCTTTGTTTTGGCAGAGACACTGAGCAAAAAGCTCAGGCATATAAAGAAGTATTAAATTTTTTAAAAAGTATCAAATCTCAAATACCTGAGCTTATTGCCTACACTTCTAGTTTTCCTTTCAATATTATTCTCCAGGATATGTTACTCATACCAATGGCAAAAGCATCAATATCCAGGTGAAAATTAGCACTTGCTGAAGGTACTGCCTTTATTCTTCATCTTGGACTTTTCTTCTCCTACAACTAAACATATATTTTAACTTTTCGTGTCACACCCAACAATTCCATTTATTTATATTCCTCTAAAATGTATTTGTTATCCTTACACAATTAAAAATACCATTGAAGGAGCAATTGAGGGGTATAATCTCCGGTGTGGTAAACTACTTTCTGATGGTAAATTTCACACAAAATAAGAATTAACAACTTGAAA
>NW_007728777.1:243587-246215 GCF_000696425.1 Galeopterus variegatus | reverse complement strand
GGTGTGGTAAACTACTTTCTGATGGTAAATTTCACACAAAATAAGAATTAACAACTTGAAACTAACAGGGTGACATTTAATAATTTACCAATTCCATCCAGTAGTCTAAATATTTATATCACAGAGTTCACATATTAAATTATCTGAAGTATGTTTCTTAGGGTGATCACCAAGGCATCAGGAAATAATAATCAATAGCATAACTGTAGCAACGTGACATTTTATAGGAGTATACACGTTAATCACTGACATTGAAATTCTTAGTGTACTTTGATGGAATGAGTTGAAAGATTTCCAGAGCTAGTATCTTCACAGTCCTAGAAAAATAGAACATGGTTTACAAAATTAAAAAATAAGTTATCTAGAAGAGTTTAGAAAATAGGAGGGGTCTTCAAAAAGTTTATGGAAAGACTCATATTATCTTTTAATTCTACAAACTTTTTGAAGTACACACCTATACCACATATAATTGACTATTAGCTTACTAACACATTAATACATATTCTGAAAAAAACTGCTGTGGGATATAACAATTAGCAAAGCACAAATTTACCCTCCTATAGCTCATAATCCAAAATGGTGATAAAAACAATGTACAATAACTAATTAAGGCATAATTAAGGTATATGATCACCTAATTAGCACATAGGGGTATTTTTTTTTATTTTGAGATAGAACTTTTTAATTTCTTTTTGAGATATATAAACTTCTGTGAACAAAAATAAATAGATAATAATACTGTTAACTGACTTGGACCCACCACCAAGCTTAAGAAATGCAACATTGGGAGTAAAACTGAAATATTCTTTTATGATTTTTTTTAGTTCCAGTCTTCTCCTTCTGTGTTAGGAAAAAAGACTATCCAAATTCTAGGTACCTCACAAATCATTGTATGTTTGCTATTTACCTGTTGTTAAAATGATCCTTGAAGTATTTCTATATCATGTATTAAAATCTAATATATTGCTTCTATTTTTGCACATGCTGTAGAGAACTGAAAATAATGTCACTCCCACTCCAACAATAAGAAAAAAACAGATAAAGTACAAATTAATAATTCTTGAACCTATCAGAGAATTGAGTTGGCAAGCAATGAGATAATCTGAACTCCAAAGAGACGCAGGTCGTACTATCTGCCTCATCCATGACAAAAAGTGAAAGCAACAAGCATCACGCTGCCTGAAACACAAGTGGGTAAGAAAAAAGTAAGCTAAACTGTTAAAGAACTACCAACAGCCGAGTATTGGCCTATGTGTCAGTTTTAAATAACGACTAACAAAAGGGGAGTTTTCACTTGTTCACAAACTATTTTCTACAGGCCTCCATGGGTACTCATGAGTAAGACCAGGGCCAAGACAGGACAGGTTTGAGTCCCCACTGAGAAGCAGGTATGCTGAGGGTGATGGTGTCTGAAGGGAGAAATGCACACAGCCCCATCTATTTCCCCATTTTCTTCTACAAAGCAAAAGCCTTAAGTCATTAGGGAAAGGATAGCAAAAGCTGGAGAAAAGAAAAAATACATATACATGCACATAATGCACAATGATTCCCTTAGGATAGACAGCATAGTTTCGTATCCAGTAGTCCACCATGTTTCCTTTTCTCCCCTGCATCTGGTAAGTACTCTCTACTTCTTTGACCCCACCCCCTCCTTTTTTTTAAGATTCCATATATGAGTGATATCATGCAGTATTTGCCTTTTTGTTCCTGACTTATTTTGTTTAACATGATGGTTTCCAGTTCCACCCACGTAGCTGCAAATGATAAGATATCATTTTTTAAATAAATGAGTAGTATTCCATTTTGTATATATACCACAGATTTTTTATCAGTCCATGCATTGATGGACATTTAGGTTGATTCCATTTCTTGGCTATTGTGAGTAGTGCTGTGATAAATATGGGAGTGCAAGTGTTTTTTTGATATATTAATTTCATTTCCCTTAGGTATATAACCAGTGGTGGGATAGCTGTGTATTAGGGTAGATCTATTTTTAGTTCTCTGAGGAAACTCCATACTGTTTTCCATAGTGAATGTATCAGTTTACACCCCTTCCAGCAATGTAGAAAAGTTTCTTTTCTCCACATCTTTGCCAGCATTTGTTATTTTTTTGTCTTGTTGATAATAGCCATTTCTCAATTTTGTTTTAATTTGCATTTCCCTGATGATTAGTGATATTGGGCATTTTTCATGTGCTCAATGGCCATTTGTTAAGTCTTCTTTTGATAAATGAAAAGTGTCTTCAAGTCCTTGGCCCATTTTTTAATTGAGTTATTTGTGGGATTTGCTGTTGATTCAAGTTGCTCTGGATATTAGCACCTTGTCTGATGTGTAGTTGGAAAACACTTTCTCCCATTCTGGAGATTGTCTCTTCACGTTGTCAACAGTATCCATCATTGTACTGAAGCTTTTCAGTTTGATGTAGTTCCATTTATGTATTTTTGCTTTAGTTGCCTGTGCCTTGATAGTCAAACTCAAGAAAGCACTGCCCACTTCCATTTTGTTTAGTGTTTCCTTTAGTTTTCTTCTATTAGTTTCATAGTTTGGAGACTTAAACTTACATCTTTGATCCATTTTGAGTTGATTTTTGTTCATGGTAAGAGATAGGTGTCTAGTTTCAATCTTCTG
>NW_007728777.1:234190-243453 GCF_000696425.1 Galeopterus variegatus | reverse complement strand
CCTGGCCTCTTAGAATAGTTTTGAAAATATACCCTCCTCTTCAATTTTTGGAAGAGTTCGAGAAGAATTGGCATTAGTTCTTTAAAAGTTTGGTAGAATTCATCAGTGAAGCCATCTGGTCTTGGAATTTTCTTTGTTGGAAGACTTCTTATTACTGCTTCAATCTCTTTACTAGTTATTGGTCTCTTTAGATTTTCTAGTTCTTCACAATTTAACTTTGGTAAGTTTTATGTGTTCAGGAATTTATCCATTTCCTCATGGTTTCCCAGTTTGTTTGGGTACAATTGTTTGTAGTAATCTCTTATGATCCTTTATATTTCTGTGGTATCAGTTGTAATGTACCCTTTTCATTTCTGATTTTATTTATTTGAGCTTTTTTTCTTTGTTAATCTAGCTAAAGATTTATTGATTTTGTTTGTCTTTTTGAAATACCAGCTCTTTGTTTCATCAATCTTTTGTTAATCTCTAATTCATTTTTTCTGCTCTGATCTTTGTTATTTCTCTCCTTCTACTGAATCTGGGTTTAGTTTGTTCTTGTGCTGCTGAGAAAAATGTGTATTCTTCAACTGNTCTCTCTCTCTCTCATAACTACTGTGAATGGGATTACTTTCTTGATTTCTTCTTTGGCTATTTCATTGTTGGCATGTAGGAAGACTATTGATTTTTGCATGTGATTTTGTAACCTGACACTTTACTGAAGTCATTTATTAATTCTAGTAAGATTTTGGTGGAATCTTCAGGGTTTTCTATGTATAAGATCATGTCATCTGCAGCATCCTCCTTTCCTATTTAATCCTGGCCTCTTAGAATAGTTTTGAAAATATACCCTCCTCTTCAATTTTTGGAAGAGTTCGATAAGAATTGGCATTAGTTCTTTAAAAGTTTGGTAGAATTCATCAGCGAAGGAATCTGGTCTTGGAATTTTCTTTGTTGGAAGACTTCTTATTACTGCTTCAATCTCTTTACTAGTTATTGGTCTCTTTAGATTTTCTAGTTCTTCACAATTTAACTTTGGTAAGTTTTATGTGTCCAGGAATTTATCCATTTCCTCATGGTTTCCCAGTTTGTTTGGGTACAATTGTTTGTAGTAGTCTCTTATGATCCTTTATATTTCTGTGGTATCAGTTGTAATGTCCCCTTTTCATTTCTGATTTTATTTATTTGAGCTTTTTTTCTTTGTTAATCTAGCTAAAGATTTATTGATTTTGTTTGTGTTTTTGAAATACCAGCTCTTTGTTTCATCAATCTTTTGTTAATCTCTAATTCATTTTTTTCTGCTCTGATCTTTGTTATTTCTCTCCTACTGAATCTGGGTTTAGTTTGTTCTTGTGCTGCTGAGAAAAATGTGTATTCTTCAACTGTTGAATGAAATATTCTATAAATATTCAAGTTGGCCTACAGTTGAGATTAATTTTGATGTTTCCTGTTTGATTTTTCTGTCTGGATGATCTGTCCTTTGCTGAAAGTGGGGTTTTAAAGTCCCCAACTATTATTTTGTTAGAGTGTATCTCCCCTGTTAGGTCTAATAGTAATTGCTTTATATAACTGGGTGCTACAGAGTTGAGTGTGTATAAATCTAGAATTGTTAAATCCTCTTCTTGAATTGATCTCTTTTTCATTATATAATGATGTTCCTTATCTTTTTTTATTTTCTGTGGCTTGAAGTCTATTTTATCAAATATAAGTATAGTTGCTCTTATTCTTTTTTGGTTTCCATTTGCATAAAATACCTACTTCCATCACTTCACTTCCAGTTGGTATATGTCTTTATTAGTTAAGTGAGTTTCTTGTAGGCAGCATATTGTTGGTCCTTGTTTTATAATCCATTCAGCCACTCAGTGTCTTTTAATTGGGTCATTTAATTTGTTTACATTGAGGGTTGTTATTGATACACAGGGACTTTTTGCTGCCATTTTGCTATTTTTTATGGTTGTTTTGTGGATCCTTTTTTCCTTTTTTTCTGCTCTTAGTGTCTTCCTTTGTGGTTTAGTGGTTTTCTCTAGCTTTACATTTTGCTTTCTCACTATTTATTTTTAGTGTCTCTTTTCAGCTTTTGAGTTATGGTTACTAGGAGGCTTACAAAAAACACGTTATAATGATAACAAATTATTTTAGACTAATAATAACTTAACCTAACCTTGATAACTAAAAAGAAAAAGAGAAAAACAAAGCCAACTCTATGCCTTGGCATCATCCCCCCTCCTCCCCCCAGCACACACACACACACACACACACACACACTCACTTTTGGACAATTTGTTGTTTTGAGATACATATTTTAATGTTGCCTTCTCTTATTCAGTTGGTGTATATGTTAATGTCTTGTTAGATTTGTTTTTTAGCCTTCATACTAAGGATGTAAGTGGTTTATTCACCACCCTTATGACATTGGACTATTCTAACGTTATCTGAGAATTTACCTTACTAATGGGTTAGGTACCTTCAAATGTTTTCTTGATGCTCTTTAGCATCATCTTCTTTCAGACTGAAGAACTTCCTGTAGCATTTCTTATAGGCAGGTCTAGTGTTTATGAATTCCCTTAGCTTTTATTGGGGAAAGACTTTATTTCTCCTTCATATTTGAAAGCTGGTTTTGCTAGATACAGAATTCTTGCCTGACAGTCTTTTTCCTTCCGCACCCTGAATATATCATCTTACTCTCTTCTGGCACATAGGGTTTCTACTGAGAAATCTGCTGAGTGATGTATTGGGGCTCTGTCGAATGTTATGAGTTTCTTTTCTCTTGCTGCTCTCAGTATTCTGTCTTTGGTTTTTGATAATTTGATTATTATGTACCATACAGTGTTCTTCTTTTGATTGAGTTTGGCTGAAGACCTCTGAGTTTCCTGTACCTGGACGCTGTCATAATTCTCCATACTGGGGACATTTTCAGCCATTATTCTCTTAAACATGCTTTCTACATCTTTTCCTTTTTCCTTTCCTTCACATATGTCAATTATGCAGAGGTTATCTCATTGAGGGAGTCCTATATTTGCTATATTTCTGTTTCATTTTTTTCTTATTCTTCTTTCTTTTTGCTCCTTTGATTAGATAAGTTGATATGTTCTACCTTCGAGCATACCTTCATGTGCATGACAATAGGAATTTAGCAAAAGCAGAGAGAAAATGTCAAATGTTGGAAATAATAAAAAAGGAGTGCTGAAAAGTGTTACACAGGGTTAAATTGACACAATTTCTTTAAAATACAATTTGTCGTTATACCATATATTTAGCATTTGTATATAGTATAATATAAGATTAATTCATAGGTATAATATGTAGATATATTCTTGCATACTTACACTGACAGACATGTATAAGAATATTCATATTAGTAGTTTTTGAAATAGTAAAATGCTTTTTTACTTGAAAAGCTGTTGTGTCCATCCACAAGACGGTGGCTAAATAAATTTTTATATGACAATTCAGTTCTAAGCAACAACTGAAAAAGAATGACCTATGCTACAAGGATCGAGAATCATGAATCTCAGCAATGTAATACTAGGCATAAAAGCAAATTATAAATAAGCATACAACATAATGCCATTTCATAAAGTTCAAAAACAAATAAAACTAATCAATACTTTCTTAATGATATACTCTAAATACTAATACGATAATAATAATAAAGATGTATTTTAACTGATGATTCTTCTTGGACAAGGAGAGGGAAGTAAAATGTGTTTGAATAGAAAGAAAGAAAAGACAATCACAAAAATATGTTGAACTTTCAGAAAGAGAGAACAAAGCTGTGATCACCAGAGGTGGGAAAGGGGGAGGGGGAGGGGGGCTAGTGAGAAATTGGTTAATGGACACAAGGAATGATTACATTTTGTATGTAAACATGCTTATTGTCCCGATTTGATCATTACACATTGTATACAATTCTGTATCTCACAAACAGGTTTAATCGATTATTTTTTAATGAAATAGTCTAAGAATAGTAATACATAGCAAATATGGACATCGAGGTGTTTTACAAAGATGCTTTTTAGACAATCAATAGTTTGGTGCTGTTTAATTACTGTGATTAGTTGTTGTTAGTTGTTATTATTTATAATACCTTGCTGATACATTACGTATATATACATATCTTCTTTTGTAAATATAAATTACTTCATAATAAAAATGATTTATATGCTATTGAAAACAAAAAACATGAAAATATTAAAATATACAGAAAAAATATAATTACATGTATGTTCGCAAAATGAAGCCTATGTATGTATGAAGGTCAACACCACCCCTGCTACACAGAAAGATCAAGATTAAGCTAAGTGCTGTTTCACATAGGGTGGACAGAGAAGTTTCCTTAGGTAAGGTGACAATTTGAGCCAAGAGCTAAACAAAGTCAGAGAGCAAATTAGATAGATGTACGTAACTGTGGGAAGAATATTGTAGGCAAAAGAAAAGTCTGTGTGCAAAAGGCACTATCTGAAACATTAATATTCTTTATAAATTTGCAGAAATGGATATATGACTTTCTTTCTGGACAGACCAGTTCTTATCTTATTCACAAGCCACTATCCCATAATCAGTTTTTGAAAGATTATAAATTGATGAAAGAGAAATTAAAATGATGAAGAAGAGAAACAGAGAAATTGTAATGGGCACATCAATTTTGAGATATTCAACTGTCCAATACCTTACTTTAGACAGGATTTAATCAACAGAAACTTTACCCTGCCACCATCCCAAAAGACATCACTCTAATATGCAAATAAAAAATTTTCCATGTCTTTGAGATGGCTTGGTAAAACTCGTGGCTAGGGAATGGAAGGAGAAAATTCCTATAAGAATAAAGGAGCTTGTCAACTGATTGAACTTCCTAGGCCTGTGGGAAGGTTGGGCAGGGAAGAAAAGGAAGGTAGGAAGGAAGAAGATCACAATAATACGTTGAACTTTCAGAATGATAGAACAAAGCTAAGGATACTAGAGATGGGAGGGAGGGAGTTGGGGAGTAACAGGTTGGGAGGTGGTCATGGGGAAAGATTATGATTTGTAATGATGAATATGCTAATAGTAATAATAAATAAAATAAAATAAAATAAATGATAAGTTTATTTCGGAAGGAAGCCCACATTTATTTTGTCTTTGGACTTACAAAACATATCCACCATGTTTGGCTGTGTGTTTTGACCCAATTGCATGGATAACTGAAAGAAGTTAAGAGCAAAAAGGTCCCTGTAGCTCATCCAGAATGCAGTGAAGGCAATTATCACACTTGGCCCATTTTAACTAACCAAAGCAATTTATTAAACTTGAACACGTTGAAGGCAGATTGAATGCTGTGTATAGCCCTTAAGGAGGCTTGGCTCAATTATAGCTGAATATCCTTGGGTTTGAAAGCAAAGTATCCCATCTTTGCCAAAGACCAGGGATGTAGATGTCAACAGTGATTAAATACAAGCGTAGCTTTACAAATAAGAAAAATGGATTATGGGACAGTGGCTTGTGAATAAAATAAGAACTGGATGGAAAAATAAAGAAACTGTATTTCTAATGTTGAATATAATGTGATTAAATTTCTACATAGACTTATTCATAGTTTGAAGTATGAGAGTTGCTGAGTATGGAAAAAAGCCATACATACAAATGAAAAAGAGAAAAAAGTACATTACTGTGTTAAACAATATATGAATCATTTTTCATATATAAGTTGATTAAATCAGTGTTATACTTACCTGTTGAAAATAATGCAAGAAGAAGAATGCAAGTTAACTGTTCTTACTTTCAGAAGTTTTCAGTTTCCCAAATGGTTCCTCAGATAATTAATAGAGTGGAAGTTGTACATGGAATAAGAAAGAGGGTCCTAAGCAAGTATGACTGACTTGAATATCATCCTGAATGAAGGTAATGCAAGAGCAGGTAGGTATTAAAATAATAGTAATAGTAATAATACTGAAAGGATATTTAATGTGTCAGTAATGATGCTGGCACACTGACAGACTTTGCCCTAGCAGAAGAAAATTACACTTTGTTAGAATGCTGCAGAGTTGTTCATCTATTTTGATTTTTAGGGACAATAGATGTTTCCCCACTGATAAGCTTTCGGCCTTAATTCGCCAAAACAAGTTTAACTCATAAGATATTCTAGCTAGATAGTCATGTTGTTAGATCTATAACAATTTTTTTTCATTGCATTTATTCAAACACGAGACAATTTTTGAATACATACTAATATGCTAGGTGCTATGCATACATTGGTGGAAAGAAATGATACCCATTTTCATGAAGCACAACCTTGAATTTAGGAACATAATATTTCATGTTAATACTGCCACTATTTTCTAAATTAATCTGACTCAATAAACTTAATTTTAGACACACAAAATAGTAGGGCTGAGGAATGTTCTTGTTTTCTGTATCTGATTTATAAAGTCTTATTTTAGATAGGCTGTCTGTACAGAAGTAAAAAGCAGAAGTTACATTTAAAGTAACCTTAAAATAGGAGAAACTTGAAATAATAATCAGTTCATACCATAGCAGATTAATGCACACTACCATGTCAACCATATATTGCTTGATAATACATCCTCCATTCATTTATATTGTGTGTAAGTACATAGAATAATGTCTGGAAGTATAAAAAACTGACAATACAGATCAGCCTTTGTAGGAACTTGGAGGATTAGCAGGGCTCAAGAAGTACTTCAGTTTGTTTTTTTGTTTGTTTGTTTTGTTTTGTTTTGTTCCACTTTTTAAAGTTTACAATGAGAATGCATAAATGTATTACCTGTATTTTTCCGAGGTCCTTTATTATTCCTGTTGTTGAGGACATGCCTGATGCCCTTTCCCTGATAACAAAAGTTTAACAGAGCTTATCTTCTTGGAATATGGATTCACGATTTTACATCTTATTTTGTAAATGACTAACATCAGGCAAAGGGATGATGAATAACATATGACTTCTAGCGTTCTCATCAATGTAGTTTTCAGCCTAAGAACATTCAAATTGTGGTCGCTTTTTACAGTCTTCAGTGGTTCTAAACTGAGGATTAATTAAAACAAGTTCAAATAAAACCTACTTAGCTACCAAAGGGAATGTCATAGTAAAAACCGTTAATGCCAGTTTTAGTGGATCTGCCAAAAAATCCTACTCAAAAATTGCTCGTTTCAATATGCAGCGTTCCGTTTCATAGAATACAACACTAAGCTAGAAAATTGGACTTATATATGTAAATCTAACTTATTCCACATAAATAAGATATATGGCTTTAGCCAGCTATTGACTTCTGAACTTCTGTTAGCTTTCTCTGAATTTATTTAAATGAAATGAATTGTGAATGAAAGTACCAGGAAATGTATCATTTCACTGACAGGATTACTAAGATTTGGCATAATTTAATGACTTTGAATTTGGCTAAGGCATTAAAACTAAGTGGTTAAACATTAAAAAAGAATACATTTGTATTAGTGCATATTCTATAATCTTTTTCTTGATATAAAGTTGTTAGAAGATTGAGAGGTTGAGCATTCACAGTGTTCCTAGGATTTGATACAATTGAAATAGCAATGAACATGACCAATTAGAGCACAGGTAAAACAAAATGTTAGAATATTATTAAATGTTGAGCAGAAGAAAGAAAAAAACTTGTCAAAAGATAAGCTTTCTGAGTGTGTGACTGCATGTGAATGTGTTTGCACACATGTGTGCATGTAGAGGGTCAAAAATCTTGATTCTTGTTTGATTTTTAGAATAGGGATTTTAGGTAATAAATGTATGAGGCAAAAGTCCTTGGTTACGGGGCAAAAGCCTACAGCTAGGGGCCAATGACCCATCAAATCAATTCTAATCACCGTTTAGGTATGGGATTGTATACTTTAATGACTTTAGAGTTAACAGGTGGTTGACATACTGATCCTGTTAAGAATTGCTGTGGGGGAAAATGTGAAAGAATGTTGGCTAAGGGCAAGCTGTTTGTTGGTGGAAACTTTAGAGACAATTATACTTAGATTTAATCATAAGAATGTAACTCTTGCTTAAATTATTTAAGGAGAGGTTATATTTTAGATTAGATAATGATCACAGTTTGATCAACTTAGCTTTTCACTAATAATACATTGGAATATCATCCTGTTAATTTTAATCCTATTATTATGTTCCATTGTTTAAGCTATACTTAGCCATAGATAACTTTTGTTACCCCTGGGTGTAATTGCAGATTGATTAGATAAAATGCACTGCAGCAAAGATACTGCTGTGTGTTCACTAGGCATTTCTTCCTGCTGGGCTCACAGGAAGTGTCCATTTCTCAGGCCCCCTGGGGTTGGTTGGGGCCATGAGGCTGGCTCTCAGTGAAAGTGATGGAGGACACAGTATCCCCCTCAATTCTCCAGCTTCTCGTTCCCTCACACAGCTATCCTAGAGGCTACCAGATGGTGTATCTACATAATGTGGGAGGTCTACTCAATGTAGATCAGGCTGCACATAAATGAGAAATGAACTTCGTGTTGATTGCTTTTGAGGTGTGGGAGTGTTCTATCCTTTCTGGGAAAATTCCGCAATTGTCTTGTTGGAGCCATCAGGTCAGATCACAGTACATGAAGATGAGGATGGTGTTTCCTCAAAAGGAATAGATGCTTCCAGAATCAGTCATCTTGGGAAATGATCAGGCCTGGGATGAGAAATAAGGATTTTTGTAGGCAAATTGGGAGAGAGGATATTTTCCTTCTCTGTGGGGCCAGAGGTCTAAGCCAGAGAGATTCCTGGAGCATTTCTGATATTGGGATGATTGCAAAGGATCAGCGTAATAACAGGGGCATACAACCTCCATCTGGTCAAGATTGAGGGAGAGAGCCAGGGGACACTAGAACAGGCTTGTGTCTAGTCAGCACTGTAAAATTTTCTCAGCATTGCATTTCCCTTCCATTTTCCTCAAATCTCTAATAAAGTCTGTTTTGAGGTAGAGCTTGGTTTCAGCTGTGCTGCAGGCAATTAGGGAAAGACTTGCCCTAGCTTCTAGCACAACAATAGAGAGCAGTGTCCCTATCCCCAGAGGTCACTGGTAAAGAACAAGCAGGACCAGCTGAGTAACAGGGAGTAGGAAGAGGAGATCACAAGGCAGCACTGTAATTGATTTGGTATCCTTCTTTCCTGTCTAAAGTATAAGGAAAACTAAGATGCTGAGCACGAGAAATATTCTCTGCCACGGGCCTAGCTTCCTGATCTCAGGGAGTTGAAAGCTGCGATTTCATGGTGTAACTGGAAATTTTCCATAAGGCTTATTCAATAGGAAACATGTCTTTCTGTCCACCTTGTT
>NW_007728777.1:232432-233782 GCF_000696425.1 Galeopterus variegatus | reverse complement strand
GGACCAGCTGAGTAACAGGGAGTAGGAAGAGGAGATCACAAGGCAGCACTGTAATTGATTTCGTATCCTTCTTTCCTGTCTAAAGTATAAGGAAAACTAAGATGCTGAGCACGAGAAATATTCTCTGCCATGGGCCTAGCTTCCTGATCTCAGGGAGTTGAAAGCTGCGATTTCATGGTATAACTGGAAATTTTCCATAAGGCTTATTCAATAGGAAACATGTCTTTCTGTCCACCTTGTTATCATCAGCTCCTGCACCATAGCAATGAGGATGCTGCACTACACTGCAGGAACAGCCCCAGAATCCTAGTGGCATAAAACAGGAAGGGTTTATTTCTTGCTTATGCTATCTTCCTAATGCTGGTCAGCTGTGGTCTCTGCTCAATGCCTTCTTTCTTGGACCCAGGTTGAGGGGCAGCCACCATCTGAAATGTGGCCAGTTACTGTGGCAGAGGGAAAGAGAACACGGCAGAGCATGTGCTGGCTCTTACAGCTTCCACCCAGGAGCCATACATGTGACTTCTGCTTACCAAAAGCGAGTTTCCACACTCAGGGAAACTCTGCAAGGCAGAGTCAAATGTTTGTGTACAGCCTGTTGGTTCCCACACACACCACACACTTCCCATGAAATCCTTTGAGTTCCTTGCTGGAGAGTGTGTTGTTTTAATTGAGTAAACTATAATCAAATGTAAAATGTACTGAACAGGCTGTTAGCTTTCCTGACAAGAGAAACTGTCAGGAGGGCTTGGTCATAGGGAAGATGAAGAAAGGGAGATGAAAGACGAATGAGTGGAGAATCGACGATGGTGAAGTGTAATAAGAAAATACAGAAATGAGAGAAACAAAGCAGAGAGGGAGCGTGCCGGCAGTGAGCACTGCCCACCTGCCCTGAGCAGCCTTGTTACGTGACTTTTCTACTTCTCTGAGTCTCCATTGTTGTTCATTCCTCTGGGTTGGGATCAGTTCATTAACCAAAGGAAGACCCCTAGGGAAGAGCAGAAAGAGGGGCTAAATCAGACACGTGAGTCTGGGCTATCGAAGAAAGGAGACTGGAGAAAAAGAACAAGGAATGATGAGGAGGGAAGGAAAATGAAGGCCACCCATGGAGAATCTAAAATTTGAAATCTTCTTCAACTTGGGAAGATGCTGCAGCAACATGAAACTGCTAGAATTTGTTGCTCCAGCCTTTGAAAACATTGCATCTTTTTCCCCTGCTACACTCTGCCTGATGAGGTTTGTAAACTTCACACTCGAGATTTTTATGTGTTTCAGGGAAGAGGATTGCCATTTGGGAACTGGTTATCCCAGAATAAATACATGAGGCCTTTACGACATGACTTGCATGGAAAT
>NW_007728777.1:230159-230967 GCF_000696425.1 Galeopterus variegatus | reverse complement strand
TACTAAATGTCTTCTCCCATAAAAACCATGAAACTGTTTAATTGAAATCCACTGCGAGAGACCTTCTGAATCATCGGCAGGGATGGCGTATGCCTGCAAAATTAGCAAGCTGCTCTCCAAGGTGCTGTTCAGACCTTCAGATGGCAGTAGGTATTGCTCATACTATAGCTTCTATTGATCATTTTTTCATGACTTGATTGTAGAACTGTTTAAAATTTTTTATATATGAAACAAAAATACTTTTCCAAAGAGAGCACATCAATGTTACTAAGCAAGAAAACTTAGAGTAGAGCCAATGGCTTCAATTCCCGCTCAGTGTTGTTGAGCATCTTTCCTTCTTCTGAAATTAATACTTCCCTTTACTCCTTCAATCTACAAATATATTATTTCTTTAGAAGCTGTCATATTTTACACAGGGCTGCTACTAGTCATGTGAAAAAAAAGGCTCAGCCCCATGGCCCAGCTTGGCAAGCCCCAGTGTCTGACAAAAGCAAAGGGAATCCTTTCCTCTGGGTAGATCTCGACTCCATGCTGCATGGCTTGGTGAGCAAAGTATGGGCTTGGTTTCAATTCCAACACGCCCTCTGGCTGGTACCTTTGTGAACGTACAAACTGCACAACCGTACATGTTAGCTCTTCCATCTTTCTACATGATCTGTCTCCTTTGCTACATTTAATTGGTCCAACAGTGGACTTTTATATATGCTGAGCCAATCAGAGCCTTTCTGTGTAGTTGTTTCCAACTAAAACCAAGACCTTCTCTGTTGTTGAAAACTAAAAGATGAATTTCATGAGCTATTGTTGACTG
>NW_007728777.1:228994-229800 GCF_000696425.1 Galeopterus variegatus | reverse complement strand
AAAGCAAAAGCAAGAGATGGTCAGAATTTAGTCAGCACTGAAGTTTCTTTTCTTTTTTTTTCAGTGGTGCCTTAGACTAGAAGCATCCCTGCCCTTCTAGAGGGTGGGTGGTTTGGTTGTTCAGCCCTCCCTTGGATTCCATCATGGCAACTTGAGAGTTATGAAAAAATGCAGCAGTGCTGCAAAGAGCCACCATGTGTCATGGCAGCCAATGCTTCCAGATGCGGCTCTACCTTAGACAGGCCAACCCCCTGACCAGTTCAAGCAGAGAGGAGAAAACCGCAGCCTAGGCACAGTGAGGCCTGTGCTTGTTAAATGATTAAGAGCCAATAGATCTCGGTATCTAGCAATATGACTTTAAGAAATCTTTAGACCTTTTCCACATCTGTAAAATGAGAATTTTAATAGTTCTTATTTCATAAGTTTGTTGAAAGGATTGTGTGAAATAGTGTATGTAAATATTTAAGACAGTGCCTGGTACCTAATGCTCAGTATTAGATCTGATTATTATTAGTTTATTATTTCCAGCATCAGAATGTACCTGACATAGAATACACACTAGTAAGTGTTGCAATGGATATAACAGTCTCATTTTAACCCTACCTCTGAAACTACCATTCTGTGACTTTAGGTAAGTCATTTTATTCTTTTTGGACTTCAGTTTTCCCATTGGTAAATGGGAGTAATAATAATTTTTGATAGGTTAACTGAAAGATAACATGAGATAATGTGTGAAAACAAATTTCATGAACTCTAGAACTCTACCCAACTATAAAAGGTTAGAACAATCAATCGAAGTTCTTTTC
>NW_007728777.1:226561-227244 GCF_000696425.1 Galeopterus variegatus | reverse complement strand
CCTCCCAGATAAGGGGGGAAAGGCTCATGAGCCCCCCCCCCCATTCTTCCCCTTCCCCTTCCTTCTTTTCTTGCTGTTATGCGAGAATGTGATGCTTGGAGCTTCGGCAGACCTTTAGGTAACCACTGTGAGAAAATGAGCCAGTTGGAGAAAAAAACTCCATGGCCGGCAATGCTGAGCGACTACTGACCCTCGTCGGAAACTGCCACCTCTGGACTTCTTGTTATATGAGTAATTACATGACTTTATGAGCTAAACTACTGTTGGGGTTTTGGTTACTTGTAAGGAAAATCACCCTAATAGAAGGGTCTTCCTCAAAGGATTCTACCCTTCTTCCCCTCTACCTGCCCCCATCCCCCATACTATCTGGCCAAATATGATGCTACACGTTCAGAACCACAGAATGTCAAAACTGAAAGTCACCTTCATTTCACAGATGACAAAATAAGAAATTCAGAAGTGATTCCCCTTGTTGAAGAAGTTGACCCTTATATGGTGCAAATGCTGATGGGAAAGAGAAAGGACACCTCAAATGTTGAACTTGGGTGTGAGTGACTCTCTCCAAACCATTTCCTAGGAGTAGGTTTGTCCAAGGACAGAGAATGTGAGGAAATAGGAGCCTGAGATGAAGGACCTTATTGTTAAGAAGAGGAAAAGTACAGAAAAGGAAATTAGTGGGCTCC
>NW_007728777.1:223510-224605 GCF_000696425.1 Galeopterus variegatus | reverse complement strand
CCCCTTCATTTGCTATTACATGTGGTAAATGGAAGTCATGACATGTTTTCTTTGCTCACTTGAAGCATGATTTATGAACTGGTTTACCAAGCTTGTTTTAGGGGCTATTGGAATTGTGCATGCAGCTTGGGAAGTAAATAAGAAGGCTGTCACTGAAATTCCCCAGAAATGTTCTCATTAACAGCACAATTTAGCAAATATGCTGATGCTCCTGCACCGATTCTAGCTTGAGCACACATGTCATTCCAGTCAATCATCTCCTGAAGATTCTCTGCAATGGTTAGGGTGGGCTCTTTTCTCAGAAACTCTAGGGGGAAATAATTCATACAGAGTTTAGTTTTAAGTTTCATTGGGAGGACCATTACAAAATTTTATTATAACTGTCAATGAGGAGCCACAAAGAGATGTAATAGGACTTGAGCTAAAATTATTGTCCATTTCTGATCATGGGTGCCCATATTATTTGTATGCTGATTTATCCTTACCCTTGGCAAAACTGACCTTGGAAAAAATAAGGAAATAAGNGGCCCTTCTTCAACTTTTTTTAAGGCCAGATCTGAAGTTAATTTTTCCAGAAATATCATGTGAGATAAAGGGTGCATTTTTGCCAAACTGCTTTCTAGGAATGTGCAACAAGAATTTCCTCCAGAACGCATGAGACTTCCAGCCTCACCCCACAGGGCAGCCAGTCCCTGCTTTGGGCATCAGAGGTGCTGGGCATGGTGAGGGGAAGGCCACTAGGTTTATATAACCTCATGAATGAGATTTTTAAAGAAACAAGGAGCTAAAAATAATAATATCGGGGGTATCAGAAACAAGTTTCAGAAGCTGCAAGTATTTTCTGAACTCCTGTCAATCCAATTCTTCCATGACAATATAAATGTGACCAGACTTTCATTTATTTGAATTCCTGGTTTACAAGATTTTTTTCTGAATTTTAGCAATTTCTTCTCTTATTTTCCCCTCAAACTTTCATAAAAAACAAGAGTATTTTGATCAGAGAGAATATATTCTTTTAACTTACTGATAAAATTAGTATATGTTTACATTCATGTCTGTCCTCCACACTGCATATCCCTAAATTCTATTTAGCAA